>NC_041382.1:78340745-78342745 GCF_002162155.2 Triticum dicoccoides | reverse complement strand
GGGGCAACCGGGGGAGGTGTTGGTGGGGCAAGTCTTCCGACGAGCTTCTTGCGTTTCGCACCGGAAGCCTTCCCCTTCTTCGCTGGCGGGTGCCGACTAAATTCACATCAGAGGCGGCGGGGCAGGCGGGCGCGCGTGCCTTCCTGGCAGGGGTTGCGGGAGCGCCGCCCTGGACGATGGCGTCGCCCTGCCGCTTGTGGGGTGGCGCAGTGCAGCCTTGAACGACAACGGGCGCGACATGACTAGCGACGAGATCTGCCGAAGGGGATGGTGTGTGGATGACATCCAAGGTGACGTGACGACCGACGACTGGGAAGCTTCTATGGTGGTGGAGGGAAGCCAGGGAAGGTGCTCCGAAGCGGGCAGAGGGAGGTGGTTGGCAGCGGAGGGAAGGAGAAGCGGGAACAATCGCGCGAAAATGTCCCTCCCGCCAAATCTCGCGGCTGATAAGGGTCAAGCTTGGGTCGGCCTCCCATCCTGTGTATCTAAAGGTTGAGGGTGAAGATTTTCCGTGCCCCCCAAATTTTTTTACAGGTCACGGGCCGATACAGTATCTGATCATGCCACTTTTTTTTGTCCGAAACCATAAACGGATGGTTATTTTGCGGGTCGGCGCATTTTAAGTGTCCGCTAGATATGCCCTTAGAACCTGAATCCGCATCCGCAGGCAGAGAGGAAATGGGTTAGAGCTGAACCCGGAAGGGAAGCGGGACAGCTCGCCACAAAACCCCTGTCCCCTGTTCCTCATTAATTAATCCCCATTTCCCACAAACCACTGTCCCCTCGCTGTGCCGTCCAACCACTTCGCTCCCACCGAGTGCGATCGAGAAGCTTCGAGGAGCTAGGGTTTCCCGTACCGACCGATGGCCATCGCCGACGCGGTGCCGCCCCCTCCCCCGCCCCCGCCGGCGTGGATCGTCGTCGTGGTGCTGGCGCTCGTGCACTTGGCCCTCGCCCCGATGCTGGCGCTGGGGCGCGTCACTACTAGGAAAAGGGCTAAAGATGAAATTGACACTAATGGCGCACTGTACATGTGGTGCGCCATTACTAAATACTAATGGCACACCATCTGTTGGTGCACCATTAGTGTGCAAATACTAATGGCGCACCACATCCACGGTGCGCCATTAGTAAAAAAATAATTTTTTTTTCAAAACTATTAATGGCGCACCGTGGGAGTGGTGCGCCATTACAGTTGAACTAGTAATGGCGCACCATGCCACGGTGCGACATTAGTAACTTGTCCACCACTTCCACCGAATGCACCCCCCCGACCGCCTTTTCAGTTTTAAAAAAAATAAAAAAATGATGGAAATGTCAAAAAAATAAAAGAAAATAAGTTTCCCATGTGATATGTGGTCTAGTTGTTGTGAAAATTTACAAATATGAATTTCGACTTTATTTGCGAAATCTCTCGAGAATTTGTAAAATGGGCATAACTTTTGCGTACGAACTCGGATGAAAAGTTTTCTATATGAAAAATCATCTACTTGAAAAGTTACATCCGAATTTAATGGGGGAACGCCGTTAAACATTTTCAAAATCCTCAAAAACCTAACAGAAAAAAGATACGGGGCTTTTAAGATCTGGAGAGGCAAAAAAATTCAAAAAATTCAAACTTACTAATGGCGCACCTGCCCATGGTGCGCCATTACTATCTTCCCGCCTTCTAAATTAAAAATAAGTCAAAAAAATTACTAATGGCGCACCTGCCCATGGTGCGTCATTAGTATCTTCCCGCCTTCAAAATTCAAAATAAAAAAAATAAAAAAAAGTTAGTAATGGCGCACCTGCCCGCGGTGCGTCATTACTATGCCGTATATATGGCTGGGCGTGGTCCTCTCCTCCTTACCTCTTCATTCTTATCCTCCACTCCACCTCTCCTCCACTCCATCTCCTCCTCTCCTCCACACCATCCTCCCTTCTCTCCTCCACCATACTACCCTCCTCCTCTCCTGCGACCTCCTCCTCCTCCTCTCCGGCGACCTCCTCCTCCCTCC
>NC_041382.1:78324503-78340387 GCF_002162155.2 Triticum dicoccoides | reverse complement strand
CTCCTCTCCTCCCCTCCCCTCCCCTCACGGTTTCTCCTCCCTCCTCTCCGGTGAGCTCCTCCTCCCTCCTCTCCTCCCATCCCCTCATGGTTTCTCCTTCCTCCTCTCCAATGCTCCGGTGAACTCCTCTCCAGCGACCTCCTCCTCCTCTCCGGTGATGTAGGCGAGCGCCTCTCCGGTGACCTCCTCCTCCTCCTCTCCGGCGAACTCCTCTCCGGCAAAAGAACACGGCAAAAGAACGTACAAGATCCAAAAACAGGAACAAAATTTGAAATAATATCGTGCCAAAAAATGAGCAAATAATGGGTAAAAAAATCATGATCCAGATCCAAATTCAAAATTCAAAAATAGCAATGGCGCACGGTGGGGGTTAGACGGTGCGCCACTACTATTTTCCCGCCTTCAAAATTCAAAAATACTAATGGCGCACTAGTGGCCTATACTAATGGCGCACCGTGGCCTATACTAATGGTGCACCAGTGGCCTATACTAATGGCGCATCGTGGCCTATACTAATGGCGCACCGGTGAGTATACCAGATACTAATGGCGAACCAGTGATGCGCCATTAGTAGGCAAAACTGGTGCGCCATTAGTAGCCCTTTTCCTAGTAGTGCGTCCTCTGCATCGCGGCGGGAGCCCTCCCCTACTTGGGCTTCGCGCTCGCGTGGGTCATCTCCGCGACCACGGCTGGACAGATCGTGGCGAGCCGCGCCTGGGGCGAGAGCTCCGCCCCCTTCCTCTTCCTCCAGGCCCTCATGTACGGGGCTCTCAAGGTCCTCATCTACAGCATCCTTGCGTTGGTCGCGCTTCTCGTCCTGTTGGTGTGTGTGGCCTACGTGATTGCAGCTGTATCTGGATCCACTTCGGGATTCAAGAAGGTATCGCGCAAATTCACTCCCTGTGATCTTTATTGTAGTCGAATTATAGCAGTAATGCAGTACATACGCCAGTGGATGAGCCCTATGTTATCATTATGTTCGAACTAAGTTGCCATATACAGTTCAGGTTGTCCTGATCAGTGGCACTAGTTTTTTCCATGTGTGTTCATGTTCATCACTTCATTTGCATCCTTCCATTTCCGAACCATTCTGTACATACTCATGTTCATTTCATACCTGTGGTTTTGTTGACATTGCTGTCCTCAGAGCACCCTAGAAGCATTCACGCAGGAGCCGGTTGCGGACTCATTCAGGCTTCCGCGCACCGCGGTGCTTGGATTGGTTGCGGATGTGGCCTTCTTCCTTCTAGTGGTCGCTGGTCTTCTGGTAGTGATGATGTCGCCGGACGTGGAGGGTTCGATGTCTCAGGGTGAAATGGTCGCCTCTGTAATCATGGATGTGGCGCTATTTGGTATGCACGCAACAGCTTGCTTTGTTATCATCCCAGCGCTCACTCTTAGTGTGTGGAAGGGGGGCCAGGAGGACAAGAAAGCGCCATCGCAGTTTTGTTGAGGTATACTACCCCCTTTGCTTTGCCCCTGCATCAGCCATATGGTCTTTTCAATTATAATCTGTATATTTTGTGTATCCTCCTCATAGAATGAAAATAGTCCTCTAGTGTTGTTGATTACTGCTTACTACTGTTGATATTTGTTAAGATGGAGCATTGCATATAAAACCAATGAGATTTTTGCTATTTCCTCTCGTCATTGCATATTAAATTGGGATTGATATCAATCTTAATTGTGCAAGTAGTCGAACTAGTGCAGTTCTACCGTATGTGTTTGTTATGAAGTGATGATAATAAAAGTGATCAGTTGCACGTATTAGAAAAACAAATTAATTGCCTACAGTCCGTTCAATGTGACCGTTTTATCTTTGCAGCGAGTGAGAAATAACAATGTTTGCATGCTAGCTTCCAAACTGTTTGCAAGCACCTTCCATGAGTTTTCTTGTCATTGCTAATTTCTCCATTGAAACCAATGGAAAGACCCAAAGTTTTGAAGTTTTGGCTATGGCATACGAGTCTACTCTTCTTAGCTGCATTTGGTATTTATGACTTTGTGCCATGTTCCCTCACTCTAGTAAAAGAAGTGAACTGTTTTCTTTTTCCAGGGGTATGCAAATTGCGTACCATAGCTTTATAGAAGGCAGAGGTAAATGTACAAGAAATATCCAAGCCACTCTCAACACAAGCCAGTGCAAGAGTAAAGAAACTCCTAAAACCATACACCACTCTTCACTAAAGTGTTGAACTCCTCTAGCTCCGGCAAGAGCCCACAACTTGAGCTCTTGAAAGATTTTTGAAGCCAATACCCATTCAGATACCATGTGATGCCTACCAAACACTCTTCCATTCCATTGCTTCCAAATACTCCAACACACAATAGCGATCATCGAAACAAACCCTTCCCTTTCCTGTACCTTTCAGGAATGTGTTTGCGATTAGAACTCCACCAAGATTCAAGATGATCCGTCATCATCGGTAGCAGTGCCAAATCAATCCTCCCCTCCTGAAGCAGAGGTACCATACCTGACTAGACACATTGCAGCAAAATATGAACCACAATATCTTCTTGATCGCATAGAATGCACGATGAGCTCTAATCCTGCAAACCGTGCCTCCTGAAGCAGGTTAAAGACGATCTGTCATGTCGGCAGCAGCGCCAAATCAATCCTCTCCCTCCTGAAGCAAAGATACCATACCTGGCGGGAGTAGACACGTTGCAACAAAATATGGTCCACAGTATCTTATTGATCACATAGAAAGCACGATTAGCTCTGTTCCTGCAAACCTTGCCTCAATCTCCAATCCGAGGTCCACAGTCGATATTGCAGCGCAAGCCACATAAATATCTTACATGGCAGGGGAGCCCAAACTACTAAACTACCGATGCACATTGGAAGTTTGGAACTTGATGGAACCCTCCCACAGCATGTGATTGGAGAAGCTGAGGTGTGCTGCCCTGAATGTTCCACATACATATCGCAACATCTTCCTGGTTAGGGGAGTTTTGCATGGGCAGTAGAATCTCCCATAGCCGGATGAATTGCACTAGCCCATCGGTAGAGAGCTCTCCCACAATGTCAGATGCCTAGCTGTGAAGATACAAGCCCTCTTTAACCTATCTGCGATTGATCACCTGGGTCCGGACGTGTAGCATAATTTCCGCCAGCCTAGCACCATTAATCCAACGATCTCTCTAGAATAAAACTCAATCCCCGGCTCCCACTTCCAATGCACCAACCTGTCGAACGCCTCCTGGACCCGAGGATCAGGGGGCATGTTCAATCCCTTCCAGGGTCTAGTATCGTCAGTGTGCTTCAATCAACCATTCCCGATGTAGGCGCAGTGCAGTACCTTGCCTCCTGAGATTAATCACTCCCAAGCCTCCGAGTCATTTTGGCCTACAAACATGCCACCAGGCCATGTGGCACTTCCCTCCATGGGTTTCTTCTCTCCCAGCCCAAAAGAAGGCCCTGCAGTCCTTGTCAACACAATCAAGCGCCCACTTTTGAGTGTCTTCCACAATCAGGTGATGCGTAGGACAGGCTCTGATAACATTTTTCACATGGATCAGCCATCCCGGCCTGATGATCAAACCTCTCTGCCATGTCGGAAGAAATCGTAGCACCGAATCAACTATCGGTCGCCACTCCGACCTCGTGAGCTGTTTGATGGAGAGCTGTAGCCTCAAATATTTGGAGGGAAAAACTCCCATCTTCCACGGCATCGCCGCAGCCACCATATCCTGATCTCCCTCTTCCGCACAGATCATAATGGCCGAAGACTTGTTGAAGTTCACTTGAAGACCCGAAGCAGCTCCAAAAATGCGTACAGATTCATGGACACATCAAATCGATTGCCATCTGCCTGATGAATAGTGTTGGGGAACGTAGCAGAATTTTAAAATTTTCTACGCATCACCAAGATCAATCTATGGAGTCATCTAGCAACGAGGGAGAGAGGAGTGCATCTACATACCCTTGTAGATCACGAGCGGAAGCGTTCAAGAGAACGGGGTTGATGGAGTCGTACTCGACGTGATTCAATTCACCGATGACCTAGTGCCGAACGGACGACACCTCCGCTTTCAACAAGGAGACGTCTCCTCCTTCTTGATCCAGCAAGGGGGAAGGAGAGATTGATGAAGATCCAGCAGCACGACGGCGTGGTGGTGAAAGCAACAGTGATCTCGGCAAGGCTTCGCCAAGCGCTGGGAGATGGGGGTGTGTCACGGGAGGGAGAGGGAGAGGCCAGGGGCTTGGGTGCGCAGCCCTCCCTCCCCCCCACTATATATAGGGTGCCTAGGGGGGAGCCGGCCCTAAGAGATCCAATCTCCTAGGGGGGCAGCGGCCAAGGGGGTGCCTTGCCCCCCAAGGCAAGGGTGGCGCCCCCACCCCTAGGGTTTCTAACCCTAGGCGCAGGGGGAGGCCCAAGGGGGGGCGCACCAGCCCACTAGGGGCTGGTTCCCCTCCCACTTCAGCCCATGGGGCCCTCCGGGATAGGTGGCCCCACCCGGTGGACCCCCGGGACCCTCCCGGTGGTCCCTGTACAATACCGGTGACCCCGAAACCTTCCCGAAGGCCGAAACTGGACTTCCTATATATAAATCTTTACCTCTGGACCATTCCGGAACTCCTCGTGACGTTCGGGATCTCATCCGGGACTCCGAACAACTTTCGGGTTATCGTGTGCTAATATCTCTACAACCCTAGCGTCATCGAACCTTAAGTGTGTAGACCCTACGGGTTCGGGAGACATGCAGACATGACCGAGAAGCCTCTCCGGTCAATAACCAACAGCGGGATCTGGATACCCATGTTGGCTCCCACAAGCTCCACGATGATCTCATCGGATGAACCACGATATCGAGGATTCAATCAATCCGTATACAATTCCCTTTGTCAATCGGTACGTTACTTGCCCGAGACTCGATTGTCGGTATCCCAATACCTTGTTCAGTCTCGTTACCGGCAAGTCACTTTACTCGTACCATAATGCATGATCCCGTGATCAATCACTTGATCACTTTGAGCTCGTTATGATGATGCATTACCGAGTGGGCCCAGAGATACCTCTCCGTCATACGGAGTGACAAATCCCAGTCTTGATTCATGCCAACCCAACAGACACTTTCGGAGATACCTATAATGTACCTTTATAGTCACCCAGTTATGTTGTGACGTTTGGCACACCCAAGGCACTCCTACGGTATCCGGGAGTTGCACAATCTCATGGTCTAAGGAAATGATACTTGACATTCAGAAAAGCTACAACAAACGAACTACACGATCTTTGAGCTAAGCTTAGGATTGGGTCTTGTCCATCACATCATTCTCCTAATGATGTGATCCCGTTATCAATGACATCTAATGTCCATAGTCAGGAAACCATGACTATCCTTTGATCAACGAGCTAGTCAACTAGAGGCTCACTAGGGACGTGTTGTGGTCTATGTATTCACCCATGTATTACGATTTCCGGATAACACAATTATAGCATGAACATAGATAATTATCATGAACAAAGAAATATATAATAATAACCATTTTATTATTGCCTCTAGGGCATATTTCCAACAGTCTCCCACTTGCACTAGAGTCAATATTCTAGTTACATTGTGATGAATCGAACACCCATGCAGTTCTGGTGTTGATCATTTTTTGCTCTAGGGAGAGGTTTAGTCAACGGATCTGCTACATTCAGGTCCGTATGTACTTTACAAATCTCTATGTCTCCATTTTGAACACTTTCACGAATGGAGTTGAAGCGACGCTTGATATGCCTGGTCTTCCTGTGAAACCTGGGCTCCTTGGCAAGGGCAATAGCTCCAGTGTTGTCACAGAAGAGAGTCATCGGGCCCGATGCATTGGGTATGACTCCTAGGTCGGTAATGAACTCCTTCACCCAGACTGCTTCTTGTGCTACCTCCGAGGCTGCCATGTACTCCGCTTCGCATGTAGATCCCGCCACAACGCTTTGCTTGCAACTGCACCAGCTTACTGCCCCACCATTCAAAATATACACGTATCCGGTTTGTGACTTAGAGTCATCCAGATATGTGTCGAAGCTAGCATCGACGTAACCCTTTATGATGAGCTCTTCGTCACCTCCATAAACGAGAAACATTTCCTTAGTCCTTTTCAGGTACTTCAGGATATTCTTGACCGCTGTCCAGTGTTCCATGCCGGGATTACTTTGGTACCTTCCTACCAAACTTACGGCAAGGTTTACATCAGGTCTGGTACACAGCACAGCATACATGATAGACCCTATGGCCGAGGCATATGGGACGACACTCATCTTTTCTCTATCTTCTGTCGTGGTCGGGCATTGAGCCGTGCTCAATCTCGTACCTTGCAATACAGGCAAGAACCCCTTCTTTAACTGATCCATTTTGAACTTCTTCAATATCTTGTCAAGGTACGTACTCTGTGAAAGAACAATGAGGCGTCTTGATCTATCTCTATAGATCTTGATGCCTAATATATAAGCAACTTCTCCAAGGTCCTTCATTGAAAAACACTTGTTCAAGTAGGCCTTTATGCTTTCCAAGAATTCTATATCATTTCCCATCAACAGTATGTCATCCACATACAATATGAGAAATGCTACAGAGCTCCCACTCACTTTCTTGTAAATGCAAGCTTCTCCATAAGTCTACATAAACCCAAACGCTTTGATCATCTCATCAAAGCGAATGTTCCAACTCCAAGATGCTTGCACCAGCCCATAAATCGAGCGTTGGAGCTTGCACACCTTGTCAGCATTCTTAGGATCGACAAAACCTTCCGGCTGCATCATATACAATTCTTCCTTAAGGAAACCATTAAGGAATGCCGTTTTGACGTCCATTTCCCATATCTCATAATCATAGAATGCGGCAATTGCTAACATGATTCGGACGGACTTCAGCTTCGCTACGGGTGAGAAAGTCTCATCATAGTCAACCCCTTGAACTTGTCGATAACCCTTAGCGACAAGCCGAGCTTTATAGATGGTCACATTACCATCCGCGTCTGTCTTCTTCTTAAAGATCCATTTATTTTCTATGGCTCGCCAATCAATGGGCAAGTCAGTCAAAGTCCATACTTCATTTTCATACATGGATCCTATCTCGGATTTCATGGCTTCCAGCCATTTGTTGGAATCCGGGCCCGCCATCGCTTCTTCATAGTTCGAAGGTTCACCGTTGTCTAACAACATGATTTCCAAGACAGGGTTGCGGTACCACTTTGGCGCGGAACGTGTCCTTGTGGACCTACGAAGTTCAGTAGCAACTTGATCTGAAGTTTCATGATCATCATCATCAACTTCCTCTCTAGTTGGTGCAGGCACCTCAGGAACATTTTCTTGAGCTGCGCCACTTACCGGTTCAAGAGGTAATACTTCATCAAGTTCTACCTTCCTCCCACTTATTTCTTTCGAGAGAAACTCTTTCTCTAGAAAGGACCCATTCTTGGCAACAAAGATCTTGCCTTCGGATCTGAGGTAGAAGGTATACCCAACAGTTTCTTTAGGGTATCCTATGAAGACGCATTTTTCCGACTTGGGTTCGAGCTTTTCAGGTTGAAGTTTCTTGACATAAGCATCGCATCCCTAAACTTTTAGAAACGACAGCTTAGGTTTCTTCCCAAACCATAATTCATACGGTGTCGTCTCAACGGATTTCGATGGAGCCCTATTTAGAGTGAATGCGGCAGTCTCTAACGCATAGCCCCAAAATGATAGCGGTAAATCGGTAAGAGACATCATAGATCGCACCATATCTAATAGAGTGCGATTACGACGTTCGGACACACCATTACGCCGAGGTGTTCCAGGCGGCGTTAGTTGTGAAACTATTCAACATTTTCTTAAGTGTGTGCCAAATTCGTGACTCAAGTATTCTCCCCCACGATCTGATCGCAAGAACTTGATTTTCCTGTCACGTTGATTCTCAACCTCACTCTGAAATTCCTTGAACTTTTCAAAGGTCTCAGACTTGTGTTTCATTAAGTAGGCATACCCATATCTACTCAAGTCATTAGTGAGGTGAGAACATAACGATAGCCACCGCGAGCCTCAACACTCATTGGATCGCACACATCAGTATGTATGATTTCCAATAAGTTGGTTGCTCGCTCCATTGTTCCTGAGAACGGAGTCTTGGTCATTTTACCCATGAGGCATGGTTCGCACGTGTCAAATGATTCGTAATCAAGAGACTCTAAAAGTCCATCTGCATGGAGCTTCTTCATGCGTTTGACACCTATGTGACCAAGGCGGCAGTGCCACAAGTATGTGGGACTATCATTATCAACCTTACATCTTTTGGTATTCACACTATGAATATGTGTAGCATTACGCTCGAGATTCATTAAGAATAAACCATTCATCATCGGAGCATGACCATAAAACTATCTCTCATATAAATAGAACAACCATTATTCTCGGATTTAAATGAGTAGCCATCTCGAATTAAACGAGATCCTGATACAATGTTCATGCTCAAAGATGGCACTAAATAACAAATATTGAGGTTTAAAACTAATCCCGTAGGTAAATGTAGAGGTAGCGTGCCGACGGCGATCACATCGACCTTGGAACCATTCCCGACGCGCATCGTCACCTCGTCCTTCGCCCGCCTCCGCTTATTCCGCAGCTCCTGCTTTGAGTTACAAATGTGAGCAACCGCACCGTTATCAAATACCCAGGAGCTACTACGAGTACTGGTAAGGTACACATCAATTACATGTATATCACATATACCTTTCGTGATGCCGGCCTTCTTGTCCGCTAAGTATTTGGGGCAGTTCCGCTTCCAGTGACCACTTCCCTTGCAATAAAAACACTCAGTCTCGGGCTTGGGTCCATTCTTTGGCTTCTTCCCGGCAGCTTGCTTACCGGGCGCGGCAACTCCCTTGCCGTCCTTCTTGAAGTTGTTCTTACCCTTGCCTTTCTTGAACATAGTGGTTTTATTCACCATCAACACTTGATGTTCCTTTTTGACTTCTACCTCTGCTGATTTCAGCATTGCAAATACTTCAGGAATGGTCTTTTCCATCCCCTGCATATTGAAGTTCATCACAAAGCTCTTGTAGCTCGGTGGAAGCGACTGAAGGATTCTGTCAATGACCGCGTCATCCGGGAGACTAACTCCCAGCTGAGTCAAGCGGTTATGCAACCCAGACATTTTGAGTATGTGCTCACTGACAGAACTATTTTCCTCCATCTTACAGCTGAAGAACTTGTTAGAGACTTCATATCTCTCGACCCGGGCATGAGCTTGAAAAACCATTTTCAGCTCTTCGAACATCTCATATGCTCCGTGTCTCTCAAAACGCTTTTGGAGCCCCGGTTCTAAGCTGTAAAGCATGCCGCACTGAATGAGGGAGTAATCATCAGCACGTGTCTGCCAAGCGTTCATAACGTCTTGGTTCTGTGGGACGGGTGCGTCACCTAGCGGTGCTTCTAGGACATAATCTTTCTTGGCAGCTATGAGGATGATCCTCAGGTTCCGGACCCAGTCCGTATAGTGGCTGCCATCGTCTTTCAACTTGGTTTTCTCTAGGAACGCATTGAAGTTGAGGACAACGTGGGCCATTTTATCTACAAGACATATTGTAAAGATTTTAGACTAAGTTCATGATAATTAAGTTCATCTAATCAAATTATTAAATGAACTCCCACTCAGATAGACATCCCTCCAGTCATCTAAGTATAACATGATCCGAGTTAACTAGGTCGTGTCCGATCATCACGTGAGACGGACTAGTCAACATCGGTGAACATCTTCATGTTGATCGTATCTTCTATATGACTCATGCTCGACCTTTCGGTCTTCTGTGTTCCGAGGCCATGTCTGTACATGCTAGGCTCGTCAAGTCAACCTAAGTGTATTGCATGTGTAAATCTGTCTTACACCCGTTGTATTCGAACGTTAGAATCTATCACACCCGATCATCACGTGGTGCTTCGAAACAACGAACCTTCGCAACGGTGCACAGTTAGGGGGAACACTTTCTTGAAATTATTACGAGGGATCATCTTATTTAAGCTACCGTCGTTCTAAGAAAATAAGATGTAAAACATGATGAACATCACATGCAATCAAATAGTGACATGATATGGCCAATATCATTTGCTCCTTTGATCTCCATCTTCGGGGCTCCATGATCATCGTTGTCACCGGCATGACACCATGATCTCCATCATCATGATCTCCATCATCGTGTCTTCTTGAAGTGGTCTCGTCATCTATTACTTCTACTACTATGGCTAACGCTTTAGCAATAAAGTAAAGTAATTACATGACGTTTATGTTGACACGCAGGTCATAAATAAATAAAGACAACTCCTATGGCTCCTGCCGGTTGTCATACTCATCGACATGCAAGTCGTGATTCCTATTACAAGGACATGATCAATCTCATACATCACATATATCATTCATCATTCATCACAACCTTTGGCCATATCACATCACAAAATACTTGCTGCAAAAACAAGTTAGACGTCCTCTAATTGTTGTTGCAAGTTTTTTACGTGGCTGCTATAGGTTTCTAGCAAGAACGTTTCTTACCTACGCCAAAACCACAACGTGAATTGCCAATTTCTATTTACCCTTCATAAGGACCCTGTTCATCGAATCCGATCCGACTAAAGTGGGAGAGACAGACACCCGCCAGCCACCTTATGCAACTAGTGCATGTCAGTCAGTGGAACCGGTCTCACGTAAGCGTACGTGTAAGGTTGGTCCGGGCCACTTCATCCCACGATGCCGCCGAATCAAGATAAGACTAGTAACGGCAAGCAAATTGACAATATCGACGCCCACAACTACTTTGTGTTCTACTCGTGCATAGTAACTACGCATAGACCTAGCTCATGATGTCACTGTTGGGGAACGTAGCAGAATTTTAAAATTTTCTACGCATCACCAAGATCAATCTATGGAGTCATCTAGCAACGAGGGAGAGAGGAGTGCATCTACATACCCTTGTAGATCACGAGCGGAAGCGTTCAAGAGAACGGGGTTGATGGAGTCGTACTCAACGTGATTCAAATCACCGATGACCTAGTGCCGAATGGATGGCACCTCCGTGTTCAACACACATACGGTTGGGAGACGTCTCCTCCTTCTTGATCCAGCAAGGGGGAAGGAGAGGTTGATGAAGATCCAGCAGCACGACGGCGTGGTGGTGGAAGCAACAGTGATCTCGGCAGGGCTTCGCCAAGCGCTGGGAGATGGAGGTGTGTCACGGGAGGGAGAGGGAGAGGCCAGGGGCTTGGGTGCGCAGCCCTCCCTCCCCCCTCCCACTATATATAGGGTGCCTAGGGGGGAGCCGGCCCTAAGAGATCCAATCTCCTAGGGGGGCGGCGGCCAAGGGGGTGCCTTGCCCCCCAAGGCAAGGGTGGCGCCCCCACCCCTAGGGTTTCTAACCCTAGGCGCAGGGGGAGGCCCAAGGGGGGGCGCACCAGCCCACTAGGGGCTGGTTCCCCTCCCACTTCAGCCCATGGGGCCCTCCGGGATAGGTGGCCCCACCCGGTGGACCCCCGGGACCCTCCCGGTGGTCCCTGTACAATACCGGTGACCCCGAAACCTTCCCGAAGGCCGAAACTGGACTTCCTATATATAAATCTTTACCTCTGGACCATTCCGGAACTCCTCGTGACGTTCGGGATCTCATCCGGGACTCCGAACAACTTTCGGGTTACCGTGTGCTAATATCTCTACAACCCTAGCGTCATCGAACCTTAAGTGTGTAGACCCTACGGGTTCGGGAGACATGCAGACATGACCGAGAAGCCTCTCCGGTCAATAACCAACAGCGGGATCTGGATACCCATGTTGGCTCCCACAAGCTCCACGATGATCTCATCGGATGAACCACGATGTCGAGGATTCAATCAATCCGTATACAATTCCCTTTGTCAATCGGTACGTTACTTGCCCGAGACTCGATTGTCGGTATCCCAATACCTTGTTCAGTCTCGTTACCGGCAAGTCACTTTACTCGTACCATAATGCATGATCCCATGATCAATCACTTGATCACTTTGAGCTCGTTATGATGATGCATTACCGAGTGGGCCCAGAGATACCTCTCCGTCATACGGAGTGACAAATCCCAGTCTCGATTCGTGCCAACCCAACAGACACTTTCAGAGATACCTGTAATGTACCTTTATAGTCACCCAGTTATGTTGTGACGTTTGGCACACCCAAGGCACTCCTACGGTATCCGGGAGTTGCACAATCTCATGGTCTAAGGAAATGAAACTTGACATTCAGAAAAGCTACAGCAAACGAACTACACGATCTTTGAGCTAAGCTTAGGATTGGGTCTTGTCCATCACATCATTCTCCTAATGATGTGATCCCGTTATCAATGACATCTAATGTCCATAGTCAGGAAACCATGACTATCCTTTGATCAACGAGCTAGTCAACTAGAGGCTCACTAGGGACGTGTTGTGGTCTATGTATTCACACGTGTATTACGATTTCCGGATAACACAATTATAGCATGAACAATAGACAATTATCATGAACAAAGAAATATATAATAATAACCATTTTATTATTGCCTCTAGGGCATATTTCCAACAAATAGTACCACATCGAGGTGACCATCCTGGCAATGCACTGAGCACTCCACATTCCTGTGCTCGGGTGACCGTGGTCAAGGTGTCCATGGCGATCACAAAAAGGAGGGGTGGAAGCAGATCTCCCTGACGAAGCCCACATGCAGTGCATGAATTTCGCCCAAGCGGAGCCATTTACCACCACTCAATTAGTAGCCATCGTGAGCAGTAGCAACCCAAGCTCTCCAGATCTTCGAGAATCCTTTAGCTCGTAGCACCTCAAATAGGAAGGGACATGAGTCCCTTGGCCTTCCACTTATGCAGCTTCCTCGCTAACAGCAGGACTAGCATGAAATTATCATGTATATTTCTCCCTTTTATGAACGCCAATTGATTCACCATTATCAGATCTTTCACGTCGACTGTGTCTCGTCGCGAGCAATTTAGCACATAGCTTCAGTATACTGTGTACCCAGCTAATCGGACGAAACTCACCGATCATGCATGCATCCGACTTTTTTGAATGAGCATGATCAGGGCTTGATTTAATCTACCAAAACCGCGGCCGACATAGAGAAACAACTTATGAATCGCTGCCATGACACCTCCTTTAATGATCGCCCGCACCTTCTGGTAGAACAAGCCAAAAAAACACGGGGCCAAGCGCACGTTCTGCCGGCATCTCCTTGATTACCGCCCAGACTTCCTCTTAAAACAAAATCAGGTCTTGGTCACTAAGATCCACCTGGGCAATGTTAAGGAATTCCAAATCTTTTTTTGACGAAAGAGAGCAGAGTTGCTGATTTCATTCATTAAGATAGATAGGAGGAAACACCCCTGGAGAAACAAATGATGATGTGCACAAAAGCATGAAATAACTCCTCGCCGTGCTTTTTTAAACCGCCATCAAGGCATTTTATTACTGAGTTGGTGGAACAACTTCTGATTGCACTTGGGCAATCAAGAAGGAAGGGATTACATCAAAAAAGGAGCTACAGCACTCCAGGCTCACTGCTTCCTTTGCACATAGGTGAGCAGCAAAGTTCGCACTACAATTAGAAAACACTAAAGCAAATCCATGAAATTGTGAGAGCTGTGTCTTCATCTCTCTGAAGATATGTCCGGCCTCGGAGCGATCATGTCCCGCTTCCCATGTTGTTGCAATCATCTGACAATCTATCTCCAGGATCACCTTCCGGTAACCCTTTTCCAAAGCTATCTCCAGGATCACCTTCCGGTAACCCTTTTCCAAAGCCATGCACACGCAATCTCGACAGGCTAACGATTCAATGATGAATGGGTCTGTTATAGCTTCGTACTTTAGTTGCCTGTGCTGCGACAAATGTACCTGATGGATCCCTCGCGATCGCCCCAGTCCCCGCACACTTTTGTGCACATCCGATTGCACCGTCAGTGTTAACTTTGATCCAGCCAGCGCCCGGAGGCTCCCACTTAGGTTGTGGTTTAGCGTGTAGCACCTCCACTGCCGGAATGTCCAGAGCTCTCACAAGCTCTTGTCTGTGCGGTTGATAGCCGATCTCCCTGTTTGTGTACTTGTTTCTGTTGTTCAAAATCGCCCACAAAACCGACACAGCCACCGTTGTATCCTTCTTACTCACGAAGTTGTGATCCAGTAAGTCTCTCGCCCACACCACATGGTGTAACGTAGGAAGTTTTAACTCAAGAAAAAATCATTGGCTGCGTCCCAAAATAGCAGTGCATGATCGCAAACTATCAGCCCATGAAATAAGGATTCATTGCTTCCTCCGCACATTGGGCAAATTGCATCCGATCTGATATGACGCCTGTATTATTCCCCATGTGCTGGTAACACATCCTTCAGTACTCTCCACACAAAGACACGAATTTTTGGTTGTACTTGTAGTTTCCATAGAGCCTTCCATGTTTCCTCTCGACCATCAGGAGATGAAGTCTGAACTTGCAAATTGAACTTCTTGTCCATTGCCATTCTGTAAGCAGATCGGACCATATACGACTCAGACTTCTCCCATGCCCAACCCCAAAAATCTGGGCATACAACTCTTGGTCGCGGCATGCTCAAGATTGCATCCGCGTCAGGGGCAATAATCATACTCTGAACCAAACTTGTGTTCCACTGCCCTGATTCATCAAAAAGATCAGCAACTATGTGTACTGTCTCATCAGATAGACAGCATATGGGTTTCATGGACACAGTTCCAGCTATCCACTTGTCATGCCATACTTCAGTCGTCCTTCCGTCGCCGACGCGCCTAATCAGGCCTTCCTTCAACATGCTTCTGCCAGCAATGATTGCTCTCCATGTAGGTGATGCACTCCTTGGGCAATTTGCACTCAAGAACTCACCATTAGGATAATACCTCCCTTTTAGTACATGTGCACACAAACTGTCAGGCCTCTCCAATAGCCTCCATGCCTGCTTTGCCAATATGGCATCGTTAAAAATCTCTGAATTCCACCCCCTTCTAAATTTTGAGATGTACATTTTATCCCATGACTGCCAGTGCATTTGTCTTTTATCCAGTGATCCCCCCACCAATACATGGACATCACTGTCATGACTTCTCTGCACACCCCCTTTTGTGAGCTTGAAACAGGTCATAGCGTAGGTTGGTAAAGCCTGAACCACTGTCTTAAGAAGGACTTCCTTTGCTACACATGAAAGTTTTTTGTCACACCAGCCTTGCACCCTGCATCTTGAACACTCATGGATGTGCTCAAAGTGACGTTCTGTGAGCCTACCAGAGGGAGTTGGTAGCCCAAGATATTTTTCTGTGAGTGCTTCTCACTGAATATGCATTTCGTGCACCCACTCGAACAGAAGCTCCAGAATTCCCATTGAAAAAGATCGAGCTCTTCTGCTTATTTGCTCGCGGTCCCGAACCTTCACTATAAACACTCAGAATTTCAATCAGCCGAGTTGCACTCCTAACATCGATCTTCATGGACACAAGACAATTGACTGCAAATAAAATATATGAGACCCACGGGGCCGTGAAGCCCACTTGAATTCCTCTGTCAATCCATCCCGCATCATAATTCTTGAGAAGACATGATAATCCTTCCCCACACAACAAGAACAAATACACTAGTAGAAAAGGGGGCTTTGGTCCAGGCCGGGTAAGCCCATTAGTCCTGGTTCAGTCCAGAACCGGGACCAATGGATGCATTTATCCCGGTTCGTGCGGCTAAGGCATTAGTCCCGGTTCACCTGGGCCCTTTAGTCCCGGTTCGTGCCACGAACCGAGACTAGAGGGTGCGATGCCCATTGGTCCCGGTTGGTGGCACCAACCGGGACTAATGGCCTTTGAGGCATTAGTACCGGTTCATGGCACGAACCGGTACTAAAGGTCCCATTTTCAAACTGCC
>NC_041382.1:78307535-78324235 GCF_002162155.2 Triticum dicoccoides | reverse complement strand
AATGATGGAAATGTCAAAAAAAATATAAGTTTCCCATGTGATATGTGGTCTAGTTGTTGGGAAAATTTACAAATATGAATTTCGACTTTATTTACAAAATCTCTCTGGAATTTGTAAAATGGGCATAACTTTTACATACGAACTCAGATTAAAAAAAAATTTATATGAAAAATCATCTACTCAAAAAGTTACATCCGATGGAAACTGCCTACGGCCTATTTGCAAATTTGTAGAATCCTCAAATTCCAAAAGGAAAAAAAGTTATGCTCAAATTTCAGTTTTTTAAAATTTTCATTAAATCTAGTCAAACTATGGTCAAACTACTTATTCAAGAACTATTAGTGTTACTAAATAATTATTCAAGAATATTAGTGTTATTAAATAATTATTTCAGTTTTTTTGAATTTTGGTCAAATCTGGTCAAACTATGGTCAAACTGTGGTCAAACAATGGTCAAACTACTTATTCAAAAAATATTAGTGTTACTAAAAAATTATTGTTTTTTAGAACAATAGTTTCAAACTCAAATAGTGAAATGTGTGACTTCATGCTCAAGCTAAACTCCTGAGGGTTAATAGGATTGACATCTTACTATTATCAGGAAAACAACGAGTGCAGACTTGGAAACGAGGGAGAATAGAACCCGGAAGTTAAGCGTGCTCAGGCTGGGGGAGTGGGAGGATGGGTGACCGTCCGGGAAGTTAGATGATTTGGAATGATGAGGGGTGATTAGAGATTAGAGGTTAAAATAATTCAGAAATTTGAAAATAAAAAAAAACAAAAAAATCAAAAAAAATTTAAAAAAAATGAAAAAATTTCCTTTAGTACCGGTTGGTCCCGGTTCAAGAACCGGGACTACAGGCCCTTATGAACCGGGACTACAGGCCCTTTTTCTACTAGTGATATGTGGATATGGGATCCCCTTGTGTAAACCCTCTTGTAGGTTTAAAAGAGAGAAGAAGCTCCCCATTCACCTTTACCTGAAAGCTGATTAAGGTAACACATTTCATAACTAGAGAAACCATACTTCTGCAAAACCAAGCTGTTGCATAACACCTTGTAAATATGGCCATTCGACTGGTCATAAGCTTTCATCATATCGATTTTAACTGCATACCATCCATGTTTACCCTTCTTTCGCTTCATAGAGTGGGTGCACTTATAAGCTGTGAGTACATTGTCTGTGATCAGTCTCCCAGGTACAAATGCACCGTGTTCTTCTGCTATAATCTCATCAAGGATCTCACGAAGGCGGTTAACCAAAACTTTAGAACATAATTTGTAAATGATGTTGCATAAGGAGATCGGCCTATACCGGGTAGTATTCCTTGGATGTTTCACTTACGGTATAAGAACTATTGCCGTTTTGCTGATCATTTCCGGCATATGATCATCATGTAGAAACCCGAGCACCGCCTGGGTTACATCCTCCTTAATGAGGTCCCAATGTCGCTGATAAAAGTTGGCATTAAATCCATCCACCCCCGGCGCCTTTGATGGTTTCATGGAGAAAAGTGCTGCACACACTTCCTCTGCTGTAAATGGCCTTAAAAGCATTTCGTTCATCTGGTCTGTAACCATTACTGGAACGTGATGTAAAACTGCCTCAATATCCAGCTCCTCCTGTGCTCTGTACAGGTTGGTATAGAAACCTTGAATTTCTGCCACAATTTCCTCCTTACTCTCGCGAAGAACACCTGCACCATCTTCAAGTGAGAGTGAGACAATGTGATTCTGGCTCTTCCTAGCAGCTGCTTTCGCGTGGAAGAATCCGGTGTTGCGATCACCCGTGTGTAACCAGTCCACCCTAGATCTTTGCTTTGCCATTACCTCTTCCCCGTATTGATCCGTAATGGTGTCACCCCCATGGGTAATCGCCGGTATGTTTTTTTCCCATTGGCAATAAAGATTGAAAAGCTTTGTAGTAGCATCTCTGTCTCTCAGCCATCTTATACATGAGCATTGTCTCGCGATCATATGCTCAAGCGATGCAAGACCCAGCACTAGCTGCTTCGACGTGCGTCTCAACCACCTCCCCTCCGCCGAGAGAGATCTCCAATCCTGCGCACTATTGAGGCACAAAATCACATAATTTGCGACGGTGATCTGCAGCTTCACATTCCCACTGCTCTTTTGTCCCCAAGCCGTGAGATAACATGATGTGTTTCTCAACAGCAAATATAAGCGCTTGAATGGGTCAGTAATGGCAGTGTCGCAGGCCCACACCTCCTTGACCGCCTCCTCAAAACCCTTAAGTTTTGCCCAGGAAATCTCAAACCTGAGGCGGCGCCTTGGTTGAATGTGCTCACTCAGCGTCAAATGAAGCGGACAATGATCAGAGTACGCCGTGGATAGCACCTAAAGGAAACAGTTCGGATGCTCCAATTCCCAATCCACTGAGACAAAAACTCTGTCAATCTTGGTAAGCGTGGGTGATTCCTGCTCGTTACTCCACGTAAACATGTGGCTGTGCCCATGCAAGTACAGATCTTTGAGGCCATTAACATCAATGAACTGCTTGAATCTTCCCATCGGTCCAGGTTAGCATTATTCTTGTCAGATGCCTGTAGAATCAGGTTAAATTCCCCTAACACCAACCGTAGGCCAGGGCAATGCTGGCGGTGAGCTGAGATCTGCTCCTGATCCTCTTGTGGTCTGTAAACCACTGAAAGCCACCAAGGCGCACCCTCGGATGGCCAAACATAGCCCATGATGAAGTTTGTATCATTCACAAAGTTAGAAATCTGTAGCATGGAGGAATTCCAGGCGATAACGACCCCTCCCTTAGTCTTGCACACAGGAAGGTAAGAAAAACCGTCGTAAGACGACCAAAACATTCCATAATAGTGTACTGGTCGATCACAGCCAGTTTAGTCTCATTGATACAGAAAATTGCAGCATGTAATGAGTCAGCAAACTCCCTAAGCGCCTTACTCTTTGCTGGACTATTAGGCCCCCTATCATTGCAGCAAACAATCTCTAGGTTAAGGCCTGACATAATGGAGAACACGTCTCCATTGCACGCCAGCATCCAACAGCCTATGCTGACACTGCCAGTGTTACATCTCCATCCACTCCCAGATCGATGGAGATGGCTTTCCCAAAGATGGAAAGTGAACAGTTTGATCACTTTTGTTACGAAGTGATGTTAATAAAAACGACATTCCTTTTACATATTAGAAAAAATAAGCAATATTAATTGCTTACGCCCCATCATCCCCTGTGATCGTTGTATCTTTGCAGCGAGTGAGATTATATAACAATGTTTGCATGCTTCCAAACTGTATGGAAGCACCTTTCTTGAGTTTTCTTGTCATTGCTAATTTCTCCATTGAAACCAATGGGAAGACCCAAAGTTTTGAAGTTTTGGCTATGGCATACGAGTCTACTCTTCTTAGCTGCATTTCGCATTTATGACTTTGTACCGAGTTCCGTCACTCCGGTAAAAAGAAGAGAACTGTTTGATCATCTCCTCCAGTCCTTTTAACAATTATCAACTTCTATGTAGCGCTATGTTCACTAAATTTTGGTAGAATTACCATTGGGCCTTTGTCTGCTGTTCTGTGACTCAGTTTAATGCGTTTATACTTCAGTAAAAATAAGTAATATGTTTGATCATGTACATAAATAACATAATAGTAAATGTATGCACATCTAGTACTTACATAAATAACATGACAGTAAATGTATGCACATCTACTACTTACATAAATAACATGACAGTAAATGTATGCACATCTAGTACTCTAAGGTGGTGCTATGCCACTACATTTTGGCAGACGTCCATTTGAGAACAGTTAATATCTGATGTTTCAAGTTCATATCACCAGTTGTGTGTTTGTTAGCACTACCAATTGCAAGGATGAGAAAGATTCGAATTCTATAATATCTCACAAGATAGAAGTTACTTCATTGCTGGAAAATGAGTGGCATGGGCTTTAGATTTATAGTACTTGAAAGTTGAAAATATACTATTGGATGCTTAATGTTGATATGACAATGTTCTTTTGTGAAGGTGTCCGGAGAATTTGGCAAGGAGCTACAGTGCCCATTCCGCTGATGGTTGTGAGTTATCTCAACAGATACAAGTTTTCAGAGGAAAAGGAGTCTTTGCAGACTTGCTTCTTCTACTATTAGTACATCCTAGCCATGGGAACTTTTGTAGACTTGCTTATTTCTGATATTACTAGACTGTAATCATCAATAGCCGTGAAGTTTGTTGGGTTATTATGGATCTGGTGGTGATGTTCGATGCTGCTCCGGGCTACTTGCTTACAAGTTTGCTCTGGAGTATTTGTGTATACATGATGGTAGAATTTGTGCCCTGTTTGTAATACCCTGTTGGAAGAAAATGCTTCCATTTCATGAGACATTAATCTGGTGATGAATTGGTATGACTGCCGTCGGTTTGCATTCTTATGTTGTATGCATGGTAGTAACGTTCTGCAAGTGGGCTATGTATGCGTTCCATTTCGAGTATCCTCGTGGTTATGTTTATCAGGAGTGGTTATCTACTGCCTTCGTAGTCGTTGGGTCCTCTGTTAGAATGTTAACTCTACCTGGTGGTATGCTTGTATTGTCGTTTTCACCCTCATATTTGCTGCTGAACTTCGTCAGCATTTTGAACATTATGATGATTAATGCTATGACCAGGGATACGAATTCGCAATCAGTGTTAGATATTTGGTAAATAAATTTGAATTGAATATCTATGTTACAAAGACGAGCTGAACCATTAAGAGGCCGCACTAGACCGGTTTGTTCATCAATTTGTTATTCTGAATTTGACAACAAAATGCATGTATAAATTGAAGAAGCCCGCTAACTTTGATTGTGTTGTGTTTTATGTTGAATAAGTGAAGACAATTTTTTCTCACAAATCTTAATGTAAGAAAGAATTAGCCTAAAAAGCAACGGTCGAGAAATAGCTTAGACATTTTTATCCAATTTTTTGTTTACAAGATTCGCTAACCGTGAAAAAAAAGACATGTGCCCTTTTTCTTTCATTTTTACTAAAATCCAGTCGACTGAATTTCCATTTCGATCTCGGTAGAATTCTCGATCCTTGAATCTCGTCGGCAATCGCAACGTGGGCTGTCTGTCGTGGATGAGGTGTCTGCTTGCCTTTGTTTTGTGTTGTTGAAAACTGTCACATACTTTACCCAATTTTTTTTGTCGACGGTAATATCCGAAGACACTTCTTAGATGTGCACGATGGATTGTGGTCCATAGCGTCATTTTTTCACGACATTGAACTGCAACTGTATTTTTTTCATCTAGTTATTGGGTGTGTTTTCCATTTCAAACAGGTTATTCATCAAAATCTATTTCCAGACGGAAAGATATATCATGACTTTCAGTTGCTTTTGACAATATTGTCTTTTCCTTTGAAGCCGGTTCTTCATGAAAATCTACCTAATTGTGCAATCATAATAGTTTGACACCAGTTTTGATACTTTCGAAGATCCCGATTGGGACTCAACTCTTATTATTATGTTTGGAAAAAAGAACAGTACTCCCTCCGATCCATATTAATTAACGCAAGACTAGCGCCACTTAATATGGGTCGGAGGGAGTAATAAATTTAAACATTTCGCCATATCTTTTTCTTCTTTGCACGGAGGGATTAACTGCCCTACTTTCCAGGGCTGAAAATGACGGGGACCTCGTGGGGGTCAAAGTTTGTCGTGATGCACCAGCAGTGTCAAAATTTTTTGTTTGCAGATGATTCACTCATTCTAATGAAGGCCAATGCTACCAGAAGTGGACATATGCTATGATTCTTTCCCTTCAGAGGCATTGGCTGTCAGATTTGGCTTGAATCTAGCCAGAACCATTGGATGCAGTAAGATTGTGATCAACTCAGATAGCATGGAGGTTGCAGAAGCTTTTTTTTTAAAAAGGCTTTCGCCCCGCTTTATATATAAAGTAATGATCAACAGCATCCGATACAAGAGCACACCCACGCACACACGCACCCAAGGCAGGATACATAAGCGCTGAGCGCAGCAACAGCAACCCAAGCACTACACCGAGAGGTGAAGCCGCATATGACGAACCGTGGGCTCCAAGGCGGCACCTTCAGGAAGGGAACGACACTAGGGCGCCGCCACCGTCCGATCCGAGGATCAGAGTTTCTCCTAGAGCACCACGATGGGCAATGAGAGCCGCGAAGACGCCTTCAAGAAGGAAACGAGTTTTGCCGCCGCTGGTCCGTCCAAAGATAAAGCAGGTTTTCACCCCGGCCACCACTCACCACCACCGAACGCCACACCCCGGCTACCACGCCGCCCACACGGCCGTGGAGACCGGACAACACCAAGCCATGGGCTCTGCCCACGAGCACCGCAGAACCACCACCAGGGCTGCCGCCCCGGCATCCAAGACCTTGACACCACCTCACTCGAGATCCGCCGCTACCCCAACCAAAGCACATGGACGGCCCCCAGTGCCGAGACCCAATAGGCCGGCCAAACTTGGCCTTCATCGACCCGTTCTGCGACACCAGGCGCGAGACGAGCTCGGTCCTGCTGGCGGGCGCGAGACGAGCATGGTCCTGCCGCCGGGCACGAGATGAGCTCGGTCCTGCTGTCGGGCGCGAGACGAGGTCAGTCCTGCTGCCGGGCGCGAGACGATCTCGGTCTTGCTGCCAGGTGCGAGACGGGTGATGGACCGCAGCGGGGGAGGGCCAGCCCTTTGACGAAGATAGCGGCCGGACATCGCGAAGATGGCTCGAAGGTCGAATCAGGCCGCCTACAAACGAACGGACGCCAGAAATCCAGCCGCCGTCGCCGCAGGCAACCCGCCGAGCCGCCGTGGTGCCGGCGCGACGAATGGAAGCCTCCACCAGAGGGCTGAGCCGCCTCGCCGCCACCGCCCACAGCCAGAGCAGCAGCCACGCCGGGCCAGTGCCCCAACCCGCGCCGCCCACCGGAAATCGCCAGATCCGACCGGCACACACCGCCACCATCGCCACCAAGCCGCTATTGCGCCGGTCTCCTCGCTGTCAGCAGCCGCCACCCGACGCCCAGGGCCGCCGGGCCGCGCCGTCGGCAGCCCTCGTCGCAGGAGCCCCGTCACGCCAGATCCGCCGCGATAGCTGGGCCCCGCGCGACCACCACCAGTCGCACCGTCGGCCACGCGGCCCCCACCCAGCGCCACAGCACGCCAGGCGACGCCGCGCCGTGCCCCCAGCCGAAGAGAAGGGCCCGCTCCACTCCTCTGTACGTGGGGGAACCAGAAGACCCCGCCGCCGCCGGCCCGGGCGAGCTTTGCCCGGCCAGGCCCTCTGGCGGCGCGAGGGGGGGGGAGGGGAGGGAGGGAGGAGGAGGAGGGAGGAGGGAGAACTCGGGGGCGGCCGTGCCGGAAGCCCTCCCCGCCGCCGCGCGGGGGCGGCGGGGGAAGGGCTAGGTCGGGAGGGGAAGGGGCATGTTTTTAACTCCTCTTCGGTGGCAAGTGCAATTATTGACGATTGCTATTTCATGTCGTCAGATTTTAATCATGTAATTTATGATCATTGTAATATAGAGAGAGTAATAAAGTAGCTCGCGAACTTGCTAGGATAGTTAATTTTTCTCCTCCTATCTGAATGAATTCGGCATTGGATGTACTTCTTCCATCCATTACTTGTAAAGGATGCCACTATTTTGCTAAGTGAATAAAGGAGGAGAAGTTCTGTCAAAAAAATAAATTCGGTAGTTCTTATAAAAAAATGAAATTCTGTAATTGTGCAGGATCGAATCGGGCACTCACTATTTCCACGTACCCGGTTAGAACCCGAATGCGCTAGTCGAGAGGAAGTGGGTCAGATCTGAACCCGGAAGGCAAGAGGGACAGCTTGCCGCAAAACCCACTCCCGTGTTCCTCGCTAATCCCCATTTCCCACAAACCCCCGTCCCCTCGCCGCCTCCTCCCACGGCGAGAAGCTTCCAGGAGCTAGGGTTTCCCGTACCGATCGATGGCCGTCGCCGACGCGGTGCTGCCCTCGCCGCCGCTCCCGCCCCCGCCCCCGCCCCCGCCGGCGAGGATCGTCGTCGTGGTGCTGGCGCTCGTGCACTTGGCCCTCGCCCCGATGCTGGCGCTGGGGCGCGCCCTCTGCGTCGCGGCGGGAGCCCTCCCCTACCTGGGCTTCGGGGTCGCGTGGGTCATCTCCGCGGCCACGGCTGGACAGGTCGTGGCGAGCCGCGCCTGGGGCGAGAGCTCCGCGCAATTCGTGTTCCTGCAGGCCATCATGTACTGGGGCCTCAAGGTCCTCATCTACAGTATCCTTGTGCTGGTCGCGCTTCTCGTCTTGTTGATGTGCGTGGCCTACGTGATTGCACTTGTATCTGGATCCACTTCGGCATTCAAGAAGGTATCGCGCAAATTGACTCCCTGTGATCTTTATTCCGGTCGAATTACAGTAGTACATAGGCCAGTGTTATCATTATGTTCTAATTAAGTTGCCATATATATTATGTTAGTAATTAATTTCGTAGTTCAGGTTGTCCTGATGAGTAGTATTAGTAGTTTATTGTGCAAATTGACTCCCTGTGATCTTTATTGTGGTCGAATTGCAGCAGTAATGCAGTACATATGCTAGTGGATGAGCCCATTGTTAGCATTATGTTCTAACTAAGTTTCAATATACAGTTCAGGTTGTCCTGATCAGTGGTACTACTAATTTTTTCCATGTGTGTTCATGTTCATCACTTCATTTGCATCCTTCCATTTCCGAACCATTCCATACATACTCATGCTCATCCCTGTGGTTTTGTTGAAATTGCTGTCCTCAGAGCGCATCAGGAGCATTCACGCGGGAGTCGGTTGCAGACATGTTTAGGCTTCCGCGCACCGCGGTGCTTGGATATGTTGCGGATGTGGCCTTCTTCCTTCTAATGGTCGCTGGTCTTCTGGTGGCGATGCTGTCGCCGCACGTGGAGGGTTCGATATCTCAGGGTGAAATGGTCGCCTCCGTAATCATAGATGTGGCACTATTTGGTATGCACGCGACAGCTTGCTTTGTTATCATCCCAGCGCTCGTTCTTAGTGTGTGGAGGGGTGGCCAGGCGGACAGGAAAGCGCCATCGCAGTTTTGTTGAGGTATACTACTCCCTTTGCTTTGCCCCCTGTATCTGTGAGCCATATGGTCTTTTCAATTATAATCTGCATATTTTGTGTATCCTCCTCATAGAATGAAAACAGTCCTCCGGTGTTGTTGATTACTGCCTACTGCTGTTGATATTTGTTATTATGATGGAGCATCGTTGCATATCAAACCAATGAGGTTTTTGCTATTTCCTCTGGTCATTGCATAGTAAATTGGGATTGGCATCATTCTTAAATCGTGCAAGTAGCCAACTGATGCAGTTCTACCGTATGCTTTTGTTAGGAAGTGATGATAGCAAAAACGATCAGTTCTATGTATTAGAAAAAAAGCAAATCAAATTGCTTACGCTCCATCACTCACTGTGATCGTTGTATCTTTGCAGTGAGTGTGATTATAACAATGTTTGCATGCTTCCAAACTGTCTGCAAGCACCTTTCTTGAGTTTTCTTGTCATTACTAATTTCTCCATCGAAACCGATGGGAAGGCCCAAAGTTTTGAAGTTTTAGCTATGACATACGAGTCTACTCTTCTTAGCTGCATTTGGCATTTATTACTTTATACCATGTTCCGTCACTCTGGTAAAAAGGAGTGAACTGTTTGATCTTGTAAATAAATAACATGACGGTAAAATGGCACACCTCTAGTCCTTTTAATAATTATCAATTTTTATGTGGCGCTATGCCCACTACATTTTGGTAGAATTGCCATTGTGCCTTTGTCCACTGTTCTGTGACTCACTTTAATGCTTTTATACTCCAGTAAAAAGAAGTAAACTGTTTGATCATGTAATAAATAAATAACATGACAGTAAATGGATGCACATCTAGTACTTTATGGTGGTGCTATGCCACTACATTTTGGTAGATGCCCCTTTGAGAACAGTTAATATCTGATGTTGCAAGTTCATATCATCAGTTGTGTGTTTGTTAGCACTACGAATTGAATGGACGAGAAAGATTCAAATTCTGTAATATCTCACAAGATAGAAGTTACTTCATTGCTGGAAAATGAATGACATGGTCTTTAGATTTACAGTACTTGAAGTTACATTGTTGGATGGTTAATGTTGATATGACAATGTTCTTTTATGTGGTAATCTGATGAAATCTTGGGTTGGGTTATTGGCAGACAAAGCTAAGAAGAGAAGATATCCGGGGATTTTGGCAAGGCCTAATCGTCATTCCACTGATGGTTGTGAGTGATTCCAACAGATACAAGTTTTCAGAGGAAAAAGAGAGTTTATGCAGACTTTCTTCGTCCATTAGTAGTCATCCTAATCGGCATTACCATGGAAACTTTTTTAGACTTGCTTATTTGTGCTATTACTAGATCATAATCATCAATAGCTAGCCGTGAAGTTTGGTGGATCATTATGGGTCTGGTGACGATGTTCGATACTACTCCTCCGGGCTACTTGCTTACAAGTTTGCACTAGAGTATTGTGTATGTATGATGGTGGAATTCGTTTGTGGTCTCTTTGTGATACCCCATTGGAAGAAAACGCGTACATGTGACATTAATCTCGTGAATTCACTGTGTCGATTTGGATTCTTATATGTTGTATGCACGGTAGTAACGTTTTGCAAGTGCCAATTGGGTTATGTATGCGTTGCCATTTCGACAAGAGTATTGCAGTTTCCATCCTCGTGTTGGCTGCTGAACTTCGTCACATTTTTTTTAACATTATGATGATCAATGGTACCACCAGAGATACAGATTTGCAACCGTGTCCAATATTGAGTACTCCTAAAGTTTGCATCGAATATATGTTCAGGTATGTTACAGGGACGAGTCTAAAGTTTTAGGTTTGATGGTGGTCTCGGTAACATCGGCAGCAGTCTGCCGAGAGGAAACGGGGCTCTTCCGTAGAGCCTCCGCCACGGTGGTCGAAAGATTGATGTCACCCGAGTGTTTGGAGGCAGCGGCGATCAGTGAGGCCTTCTCCCTGTCGAGTGATCGAAATGCAACACATGCGGTGATAGTCTTGGACCACCACGAGTTAATCAAGAAGCCGAACAATCACAACAGATTCACGAGCTATGGTGCCATCTTGAAGGAGATAGAGAACAAGAAGAAGAAATTGTGTATGGTCAGCTTCAGACGACCATGAACAACGAGAGTAAGGGGATGTTTGGTTGACGACCTGCGTAGCTTGCCTGACAAAAATGGCTGCCTGAGAGGAGCCGGAGGCATCAATGATTTTTGCCAGTCAGGCATGCTCGCATTGTAGTTGTTTGGTTCATGACTTCAGCCTGAGAAACGCAGTACAATAAATTATGTTGGTAGACCAATAGAAGGATATGATAGACATGGACTTAGTATATTATTTCATGTTTAGCCTGAGTCAGACTTAGGGATTTGGTGGCCTGAGCCAGGCTAAGAGCATCTCCAATAAAATATGTTAATTAGATGTAAAACAAGAGATGTTTACATTTAAAAAAAAGACAACTCCAATAGATAATATATATTGGAGATGCAAAAGAGCGACTTTAATAGGTGATGCAAACCGGAGACGTAAAAGCCGGCTGCCTGTGCACAGCCTATGTACAGTCGCATTTGCACATTCAGATCACAATAAATTTTCATAATTCTACCAACGAAAGTGTATCATCAATCAAAGTTTGAAATCCTACAACCAAAAGTGCATCGTCTCAAATAGAGCTCTTGGTCCAAAAAATTAAAATGCACATGAACATCACTCAATTTTCGACCTCTTGTCACTAGTAACATTGTGGATGGTGGTATGATCATCATCATCAATGGCTTCTTTATCGATGTTTTCATCGTTGCCGCGAACTCCACCGGAAGCACCTTCATTGCCACCTCCCATGTCGCTCATGTTTCCGCCGAAGCCATCTCCCATGCCGCTCATGTTGCCGCCGAAGCCACCTCCCATGCCGCTCATATTGCCATCAAAGCCACCTCCCATGCCGACCATGTTGCCACTAAAGCCACCACCCATGCCACCGAAGTCACCATTCATGTTGCCACCAAAGCCACCTCCCATGTTTTCATCAAATCCACCATTCATGGCACCTCCCATCATGTTCATGTAACCGCCCATTCCACCTCCCATTCGGCCGCCCATGGCACCTCCCATTCCTCCCATTCCTCCCATCATCATGCTTCTCATGAGCATTTGCTTCTTCATGAGCATTTCATCGCGACAAAGTTCGACATACGCCTTTGTCGTGGGATCAAGAGTAGATGTGTTCATGAACATAAACTTGAGCGTCTTCTCCTCGACCATCTTCATCTCCTCGGCCCCCGCCTCTCTCTCCTCTAGTTCAATCTTTCTCTCCTCGGCTGCCGCCAACCTCTCCTCAGTCGCCACCCTCATCTCCTCGGCCGCTGCCCTCCACCGCTCGGCTTCACCCCTCTCCTCCATTTCTTTGAGCTTCAACAATTTTTTTCTTCGGCATACTCTTTCCTCGCCATGACAATGGCATCAAATCCTTCCTTGAGATCATTGCCTCCGTCCTTGGATCCCTTCACTTTCTTAGTTCCATCGGGCATATATGATTTAGTCGCTAAGTGAGGAGTTGGGCTCCTTCTCTCCTCACCCAGGCCATATTCTTCGTCTTCCACCACCACACTCTTCTTCTTCGAAGCATCAAAAACTTCTCTAGTTTTCCACTTCTCCTCATCTTGAGCTCTTTGAAGCAATGATGGAAAGTGAAAGCTCTTCCTTTCTTCTTCCTCTTCTCTCCTTTGTTGTTCCTCTCTCTAAATAATCTTTGCGCAATCATTTTCTACAAGAAAACAACCAAGATGTCATCATCGAATTAGGGAATTCAATATTTGTGGAAAGTAGAGAAAGCACACATGAATAGCAAATGATTACCAAGTCACTATCACCGCAACCACTCGGGTTCATGCGATCAACATTTGCCAAGCAACTGGCCCACTTTCGACATTCGGCGTTGATGGTGCCCCAACGTTGACGAAGAGTCCCTTGATCGAAAGTGGGCGCTAGTGTTGTGCTCATCGAAGTACTCCTTAATGTGTTGCCAATACGTGTTCGTGCCTTGGTCGGTCCCAACGGTTGCATCTTGAGAGAATTTTTTCCATGCGATGCAAATCAACACATCTTCGGTGTTGGTATAATGTGCGGTTCTTCCCTTCATAACGAAGCCCTCTTCGTCCACGTCGAGATTATCATCATCATATTGCGTTTCATATTCTCGTGATGCATACTCATGCGAGAAATAATCATCATTTGTCACATTTGTCGCGCGCATGGAAGCTTCATCATCAAGACTACAAATGGACGTACATGTAATCAAATTCACATTCTATTTGAATCGAAAATCGAAACAACAAACAAGTGCACAAAAGAATGTAAAAGAACTTTTTTTTTACTTTTGCGACATATCGTCGAACATGTTGGATGCGGCTGCCGTCGGCGTGACCACATCTTCCTTCATGGCCAGCGGTGGCGGCGGCGGGGGTGGAGGAGGGGCTACTTTGCCGGAGGACGATGCCAAGGCCGCCGGCGGTACCAATCGGCCAACGCATCCACGTCCGGCTTCAAAATCTTGGTCGCCCGACCTTGGTTCTCCGCCAGGTTGCGGCCTCGCGCCGCCGGCCGCTTCACGCCTCTACCGCAGGGCTTGCCGGCCCGCTGCTTCTTTGCTGGCGGCTCAGCCGCGACGATGACCGACCGTGGTGGGGCAAAACCTAGACGCTAGCATGGCCGCGACATGGAGGCAGAGGCCAAATTGGGGAAGGTGGCTAAGAAGGTGGAGGCTGCGGCGAGGTGGGTCAGACCACCACGGCGGGGGCAGCAGAGGAGGCGGCGGGCTGGCGGGAGGCGGTCGCACGAAAGCCAACTGAAGGCACTTGGGTGGTATGCGCGTGGCTGGCGTTTTTACATCTCCAGTAGGTGGAGATGCAAATTTGCATCGCAAGGTGTTATATTTTAATCTTTGAAAGACGGAGATGTAATTTCTTTTACATCTACATCATCTATTGAAGAGGAATTTTGAGGTTTCGAAGATGCAAAAGTTAGTTATTTTTGCATCTACATTTTTTATTGGAAATGCTCTAACGATAAAGCGGTTTGTCAGGGCTGGCTGCCTGTGGAAGCTCCAGGTCTCCAACGAAACAGCTCTCAGGCATGCATCTACCAGGTAGACGCCCGGCCAGGTAAGTTTGTGTCAGGGTGGCAACCAAACAGCCCCTAAAACTCTCATTTTTTTATAAAAATATTCTACCATGGACCCCATATACACCTGACGTTCGATCTAAGGACCTCCAGACCAGACGGAACTTTCTCTGTGGAGCTTTCCCATGAACGAATGACTTCTTTTTCATTTTTTTTGCATCTAAAACATACTTGCTTTATTCAATAGAAACGTTCATAGGAATACAATTCAAAGATGGGGGGGTTTATAAGCCACACATGCGCCCCAAACCAGACCGACTTCTTTTTCAATACCATCCACCTTGCACTGCGGTCCCCTAACGCTAGCCAGGCCCTTTCTGGGCCTTCTGGCCCAAAACAATTCCCTTGGTAAAAAAACTAAAACACATTTGTCTCAAAAAACTAAAATAAACTAAATAAAAAATTACCCAAAACTATAATTATATGCACCAAAGTAGAAAAATTAACAAATGGCATATGTAGCAAGTATTTGCCATGTAGTGTACAAAATTAATTGCCATCTTATATTTAAGAGCAAGCTACGGAGGAATACCCGTAACCCTACTAGCCATGAGGTTAGTTTCACGCGCACAATGCTAAATAGATGACCAAAGTTATTACAAATATCTGATCAATAATTAAGAATAAGGGATCACTATTAAATTAACAAACCTTCACTACATTTTATCCACAAGCTCCACACAATCAGAATGAACCAGATGGTTCTGAACGCCCTTCTTCATCGCCATAGCTCAGCCGTGCGAGCATCCATAGTTATTTGAATATACCTACAATCTCATTTCTCTTTTCTTTTAGTCGTACAATCTTATTTCTCTTGAAAGAAAATCTGCAATAAGAAAAGACCTTCGCCTTTCCTCCTCTTCCTGTCGGTGCTGTCGCCGGTTCGCCCCATCTCCGATGGCCTTTGGGCCATGGACGTGTATACTCATGTGATTCAGAGTATTTTGTTTTATGTAGCTCATCTTGTAGGGTTTGATGTACCCTGGCCTCATGATGCAGTATGCATGTTTATATGCACAACATGCCTCGAGATGGATGGTCGCCTCGACTCTATGATGTATTTCGTTTTGTTATATATGTTAGTAGCCAAATGATTTCAAGATTCAGCAATCCCTTCCCACTTTTGCTGAAGGGCGAGATGAACTTTACCCATGTATTCCTCGATAGCGGTGATATGTATCTGACGTTTGTGGATGCCTTCAACCTTAAATGATATTGCGTTTTGCTAGCCTTGGACATCTTTGGATGAGTTTGTCCTTAGCATATTGGATAAGGTAAGGTTGATTTTCCCCCAACCTCCTGGGGTAGAATCTTCATTCGCTTGCATAAAGTTATATATGGGAGTGCTGTAGATGAACTTCCCTCCCGCGCGCCATGGGGTACCCAGAACAAATTTCCATTTCCACGTCTCACAAGTCCTACATATTAGGAGGCGTTTGGAACGAATATTCTCCCAACATCTATGGAGAATATTTTTCTGAAGCCATGCTTAGTACTATAGGAGATTCAGGGTAAAACTTGCTCCCTGTACTCTTTTGAATCTTCTCCCATAGACTTGCATATTTATTTACTTTCAGTGGAGTTGCATCCGCCTGGGGTTGTTGAAAACTTTTTGAGCATGGTGGTGCTCTTTTATGACACCACCTTCTTGGCGCTAGTATCCCCTTTGGGCCCATCATGGAAGTAACCAACAATGTTCAAGCATAGAGATCATCATGGAGCACACATTCCTTCTTCAAAATTGATAGGAATGAGTTATTCTCATATTTGTGTTTCATTTTATTTTGCCTTTTATTAAATAGCATTTTACTTCGCGATGGGCAACTATGTCATTCTTTATGTTCGACCCTTTGTCATAACCATTAAAAATGATTTTTATGTCTTGAGTAGTTTAAGCATGGTCCGCACTTTCTTAGTGCACCACACCTTACACTCATCAACATAAATTTGCTCAAGTTGACCATAGTTAGCTCTTAAGGTATGTGAACCATCAGTTTATTTGTATTTGTAGTGCCATAGTTTAGACTCATAAGTTATTGGAGTATATGTTTTTTATTGGAGTATCAGTTTATTGGGAGATTAGAGTATATGTTTTTCTGTAATTAATTGTTTTGTGCCCCAGTTTAGACTCCTAAGGGTATGGAGTAATATTTTTGGGAGCCCTAGTTTATACTTATGAGGGTATGGAGCAATATTTTTTTATCACAGTTTAGACTCGTAAGTTTATTGGAGTGTATTTTTTTTGGGTGCCCCAGTTTAGACTCGTGAGGCTATGGAGTGATTTTTTTGTGAGCCCCATTTTATACTCATGAGGGTATGGAGTAATATTTTTTTTATCATAGTTTAGACTCGTAAGTTTATTGGAGTGTATTTTTTTTGGGTGCCCAAGTTTAGACTCGTGAGGCTATGGAGTGATTTTTTTGTGAGCCCCATTTTATACTCAT
>NC_041382.1:78290063-78307115 GCF_002162155.2 Triticum dicoccoides | reverse complement strand
CTCATAAGTTGTTGGAGTAATATATGTTTTATACCACAGTTTGTACTCGTGAGGTATTGGAGTATGTTCCCTTTTTCTGCATCACAGTTTAGACTCATAAGTTGTTGGGGTAATATATGTTTTATACCACAGTTTATACTCGTGAGGTATTGGAGTATGTTCCCTTTTTCTGCATCACAGTTTAGACTCATAAGTTGTTGGAGTATTTTTTGTGTGTGATTTTTTTAATTAGGTGCACATAATGAAGCAACATTTGTACTGCAGGCATTAATGCAAAATATATGTCATTTCCCTTCAGATTCACTTGTCTTCTATGAGAACAGAATTATGATGATACAATATTTTCTTCCCTGCATCATCATATTAAAAAATGCACCTAGTGAAATAGTCATAACCATAATATAAAGAAACAATGGTCATGTACATCCTTTTCGTTGATAAAGACTGAACAACCTTTTTCTTACATATTTCACCTAGGAACAAACATTCCAACATTCACTAAGATAACCGGTTACATATTTCACTCAGGAACAAACATTTCAGCGGGTCCTAATTAAGATAACCAGTTATGTTGGAATGTCGCCTATAAACCTCGAAGCTCGCATAGGCATCCAGGCATGCATACTTGATCTGGTCATGGTCCAGGTTGGACTTTTCCCACTGACTAACAGTGATGCTTTTGTCCTTGTTAAGACTTATGTTTGCAACCTTCTTTGCTAGCTTCTCCAATGAAGCCAAATTGCCTGCTTTTTGGTTAGGAACCTTGATACCCAGTCCCAGCACATCAACAGATTTTCTGATACCCAAGTTATAGAACTTGAGTTTTTCTACGTCATTGCCAATGGCCGCACCCACAAATTCGACTGTGTCATTGTCAAGAAAGTTGCGCAGAAGTGGATGGATAAAACTCCTGGCATGAGCCTGGTATAGCTGGTAAATTAGGCAATGCTTGCCCACACAAAGCTGCAAGACAGCAGCACATCGTGGCTCTTGATTAGAGAGAACAACTTGTTGCTCAAGTGGAAGCTTCTTACGCTCTTTGCTGTGGACATATCTAGTGTATTCACAGTCAAGGCCAACAACACGCCACTTGGCGTGATTGAGATACTTTTTCCAGATGAACCTGATGAAGGCAACAACTGTTGAAGGGTTGCTAGTCACCGTAGTATGAATTCTTATACCGCCCTTGCTGATATGAAAAAGGCGATCTGGATGATTGTTGTCGACACTCTTGGGGAATTGGACACGGACTTTGCCGACCTTAATATTGTGAAGGTTGACATGGCGAACATTTCTTCGCTGAGGTTGACAGCACATCGACTCAAACGAAGTCAGAGAGGACTCATATGCGACAGGTGTTGATGACGACAAGGGACTTGACAATGTTGATGTTGGGTTCACATGACATGTTTCGTAGCCATGGGAATTGGGGTGCTTTTTCTTGCATTCAAGGGGAAACTTGAGAATCGTCTCAAAGCATTCTCCAATCGGCCAGCGAAAGAATAGGCTTTGAAGCATCAACTTGAACTTTATTCTGAACCTTTGACACCCTTCAATGCAGAAACAACGAGGAGGCATTGCCCCCATGCATAGGTTGCTCATAGTGGAGTTTATCCATTGTCTTCCCTTTTCCTTCTTTGTCTACCCTCATACTTCCCCCAAACTTGAGTGGAGAGAACACTTCCATTCCTTGGTCATGTTCAGTTGGTGATGCAGTCATAATATCAGATATTGATTTGTTGAAGTCGCACATGGACCAACTGGCACATCAAGCCAAATGTCTTCAATGCGGAGTCTCATTGATTGCGGCGCCCGACCTTCCATACCTTCAAACTAAAGAAAACCATATATTAGTTTTCTTCATCTTTTTTTCGTGTATACGTACATAATACTTTATGTTTCATGTACTATGGAAATTCATGTGTTGCAATCCTATGTTGGAATTCGAAGACGAGGGGAGAAATAGGTCCCATCGGGCATGCCAGAATCTGATGACGGGAAAATGGCGGGCGTGAAACACGCGTCCACGTCATTGATACAGAATGAATATATTTAAATGCATAAAATAAAAATAGAATCAAACTTGTAGGTACATTATTTCCAGAACTCTTACATTTACATAAAAATTATGTTAATTACATCTCCGAAGAGAAAACTCCTGATTAAGAATTCCAACATATCTATTACATAGGATAGCATCACATTCCTATTACAACATACTACAAGAGAAATCCTCCTTGCGGTCGATGACGAACTCCTTCTTGGTGAGCTTGAAGTCTGGTTCCATGCAAGTACTCCTCTATGATTTTATGTGTGATGTTTGGGAATATGTTTTCCCAGCATGCAACAATTTGTGTGTGTTCAACCTCATTTATATGCGGAATGCAGGTTGATTTTGGCTAGGCATAGTTTTATCCTACATTTGGCACATAGGATATGGGTATGTATTTTCCTTTAGGATTTTTATATGACCTCTTTGGTTTTGGTGCTATGTATATATGTGACATGCCAATTTTAATAAGTTTTGCATCATCACATTACTACTATCACCGCGCGACACTGATGTGGTGCCCGCGTGTCGCGTAACGGACTGAAGCTTTCTGACACAATATTGATGCTTTTTATGGTGCATATGATATGTGTCATATTTTCTTGACTCTGAGTCCGGGCAATATCAAGCCTGACCAGAGTGCAATTTGCTTATGATATTTTTGTTTGTTTAAAGTCTATGTGGGCTATATGAAATATACCTTATCATGTATTTTGTATGAATTTTGTATGCATATGTGGATGTGGAGTGAATTTATTTTTATTAAGCTCTGTTTTACTCATATTACTGCTAACATCGCGTAGCACTAAGATAATGCCCGCGTGCAGCGTAACCAAGCAAAGGTTTGTGGAGCAATTATGGTATTGCATGAGTCATCTGACATTTACCATTTTTGTTTATGTCTGTACCTTACATGGTATTAGGACTAACTCCACATAGCGTCACATCATTGACGCTCGTGTGTAGCATAACCCAAGTAAAGTGAGTTCGTGATATCCATTTATGACGATGCTAATAGTTTAGGCTCTTATAGCATTGGAGCATTCCATGACATATTTTATTTTACTTTGGCTAGAATATGTGGCCTGAATATTTTGTTTAATTTTCTCTCACATGTATTACTACTAACACCGCGTAGCATTAAGATAATGCCCGCGTGTAGCTTAACCAAGTAAGATTGATTTTTATGATGCAACATGTTTTATAATCCATCTTGCATGATTTTGGTTTTTGGGTGTGTAATATGAACACATTTTTTAATTAAGTTTTGCCATGCTTGTATTACTACTAACACCGAGTGGCATTAAGATAATGTCCACATGCAGCGTAACCAAATGAGGGAATATATTTTTATGCTCTTGTTTGTATTGCAACTAGTGTGACACATAATGCCCGTAGCGCAACCAAACAAAAGGTTATCATGAGTTCAGTTTAGCGCGTTCGTAGTTTCATTCCAACTTAGTCATATCCATTTTTTTATGATGACCAAATCAGTGCAATTTTTTATGAGGTTTTCGCACTTATGACACTCTCTTGGTTTGTATCCACTTATAGAGACCAAACCAAGGAACGAGGCGTTCATCTTGGTTTGTATCGCTAAGGGGACCGAACCAAGATGGAGATCAATAGGACGAAGCGCACGGAACATTTAAAGAAACCGTGCTTACAAGAATCATGCATGCTCCTTGACTCGTATCGTGATGGCCGAACCAAAGGCAACAATTTGGTGTGTGGATATAACATGTCCCTTGGTTTGTACCGCGATGGCCGAACCAAGGACAAAAATTTGAGATGGATTAAACATGCACCTTAGTCTGTACTGCGATGGCTGGACTAAGGACGAGAATTTTGGAGAGATGAAACATGCTCCTTGATTTGTACCACGATGGCCGAACCAAGGGCTAGAGTTTTGAGAGAGGAGGAAGAAAAAAGCTCACTGATCTGTACCACAATGGCCAAATCAGGGGCTAGGTAAGAGCCATGAATCTCACCTTCAACCTTGCAGCAAGCACCACGCCGGCCTCTTCTTTCTTTATGTAATTTTATATGATTTATGGTGTGTAGTAAAATATTGCTACTAGAGGAGGAAGAAGACCAAAAAACTCTGCAGCAAAAAAATGAATCCCTACCCTGTGTACTCCTGGGAGCCAGCTATTTATAGGGATGGAGCGTGCAGCGCTGCAGCGGCTGGAGGTGTGTGCGCCCACGTCCACGTCCACTGATCGTGGGATCGTGGGATGGTGGGAGCGTGATGGCTCCTTTTTTCTATTTGTTTAATCACTAATTGACCGGTAACGTTGTTGACCCATTTACTTATGTGTGTGATTGGCCGATGGATGTGGTTACACATGCACACGTACGTAGACATTTTCAAAATGGGCTAGGCCTGATTAAGGCAAATTTTCTTAACGTCCATGAGACAGAGATATGAGAATATATTCTTTCAGTGATAATTATACGATGGTGTGTGACACATTTTTATTCAAGCATTGCACCAATATTTCATTAGATGTCGTAGAATGACATGCTCACATTTATTTTGTGAAATAATATTTTGGCGACATTGGCGCTGGTCATGATAATTTGATTTTATGTTAACATTAGAATTCTATTGTCGATGAAATTTCCTTAGGACAAAAATTTGATGAGTATTATTTGTTTTCTCATATTTATTTATTGTCCCTTTTCATTGTTAGCAATATCGGTGTTTGCCAATAATTCAATAATTGTCTGACATTTTTTAATATGTTGTCACACAGGGCATTTTTCTTTTATATGCGTTTAATATTATTGAAATAATGTTCGCATTTACTTGATGATTCAGTATTTTCGCAATATCAACACTGCCTATCACAATTTAAATTTATTTGAGAATTAGAATTCCGCCGTCGGTAACGCGTGCGTACACGCCATGCATCCTCCATATTTTCTTATGACAAAACTAGATGATTTTCGTCCTATTGTATAATCATCGGCTTTTTTCAATGTTTGTAATATAAAAAAATATCGTACCATTATTTTTAAATTGTTCCCTTTCATTATTAAATGGGTTTTTTTACGCAACGGTCAACCTTATGATTGGCTTCGCTATCAAATTATATTTCGTGTGCATCGGTTAAGATACAACAATATTCTTCTGATGGAGGAACATACTGCCTGATGCTTCGATAATATTGGCGTCGTCCTTGACGGTGAAATTTTAGATCACCATTCGCCGGCAACGATGCGCGTACATACAAGACAAATTTGTTTTGCCATATTTTGTAATTGTCGGTTTAAAGTGTGCATTATCAACGTTCGAATATATAATATGCCTATTTTTTTGGTCGTTGATTTGAGCGGTTGATTATATTTTTTAATTGATCATTTTCATTATAAAACAGATTTTTGCCGTTTCGCATTTACCTAACTTTTGGTACAGTATTTGCACGCTATTTTGGTTTGGTCAAAAACCATGTCAACAACGTGCGGAGGATCTTGGCCACCCCGTCGATGGGAGGGACCCCACACTACTAAGGAAAACCTTATACACAAAGGTATAGCAGTAGTGCTGGTCAAAACTAAGCGCTATTGCTACTTAGTAGTAGCGCTTGTCATGAAAGCACGCTACAACTATATTTGTAGCAGTAGCGCGTCTGCTCAAAAAAGTGCTACTACTAAAATTCTCACACTGTTGCTGGTATAGGCTAGGAATAGTAGTAGCGAGCCTGTGTGAAACACGCTATTGCTAAGTGCGTTGTAGCAGCGCGTTTTTGTGATAGAGCGCTACTCCTAAGAAAAAGAAAGTAAGTAGAAAAATAAATGAAAATGAAAGAAATAAGAAAAGAAAAAGAAAAATAGAGAAGAAAGGCATAGCAGTAGCGTTTGTTCTCACAAAGCTCTATAGCTACTTTAGCAGTAGCGCTTTTGTGGTCACGCGCTATAGCTAAGTCCTTAGATAAAAGGAAAAGAAAAAGAAAAATAAATAGATACTTCATGTAGCAGTAGCGTGTTTTAGTGGAAAACGCTATAGCTAACTTAGCTATAGCGCGTTTTCCTTACCACCGCTACTGCTAGTTTGACTTAACCACGCGCGGGCTTAAAATTTTGCTAAGTTATTTTCCCCCTCTCCCCTTCTCCTCTCACTCAATCTGTTGTCGTCGTTGATCGCCCTGCGCCCGAGCCGCGCGCCTCCGAGGCCACCCTCATCCGCTCCTCGCCGCCCCTGCTCCCTCGTCGCCCTACCTCCGTCGCCGTCACCGGAGCCGCGCGCCATCGCCGCCATCGGAGTCGCGCGCCCCCGGAGCCACCCTCGTCCGCTCCTCGCCGCCCCTGCCTCCCCGCAACCGTTCCCCCGAGCCACCCTCAACGCCCTCCTCTCTGTAAGCCCCACCCCTCCTCTCTAGATTAATTAACTTAGGTGAATTTAGTTATGAACCCTAGGAATTAGCAGTAGTGATACTAGTAGATGTTAATTAGATTAACTTAGGTTAATTAAGTTAGGGCAGTAGAGCAGCAGCATATAACTTTCCTACGCTCATGCAAGATCTATTTAGGAGATACATAGCAACGATAAGGGGAGAGTGTGTCCATGTATCCTCATAGACCGAAAACGGAAGCGTTTGACAACGCGGTTAATGTAGTCGAACTTCTTCTCGTTCTGACCGATCAAGTACCGAACGTACGACACCTCCAAGTTCTGCACACATTCACCTCGATGACGTCCCTCGAACTCTTGATCCAGCAAAGTGTCAAGGGAGAGTTTCATCAGCACCACGGTGATGGTGAAGTGATCCGTACAGGGCTTCGCCTAAGCATTACGACAATATGACCGGAGGCGTAAACTGTGAAGAAGGGTGCCGCACACGGCTAGGAGTAAATGTTGTGTGTTCTAGCGGTGCCCCCCTCATATATATAGGGTCTCGCTATTCGTCACCTTGGGTGAGGAATAGTTATTATTCACCCCCTCTCTATTTTGACATCAATGCACCGTAATTTTACGTTCCGTAAGTTATGTCTTATTTCCGACGTAAAAAGAGACAGTAAGAAAATATATAATCATTGTAAAAAAAATTATGTTATGTAAAATTACAAACATGAAAACATAGTGTAAAATACACATAAACTGCAAATTTTACATAACATAATTTTTTTACGATGATTATATATTTTCTTACGGTCTCTTTTTACGTTGGAAATAAGACATAACTTACGGAACGTAAAATTATGGTGCATTGATGTCAAAATAGAGAGGGGGTGAAGAATAACTATTCCTCACCCAGGGTGACGAATAGCGCGACCCTATATATTGATAAAAGAGATACAGCCGGGGCTGACTGGAGCATAGTAGAAGCGAAGATTAGCCCCTTATATTAGCTTCTGAAAGTTTCAAACTGGAGCATAGAAGCGAAGATCGCCTGTCACAGGAAAAAAGGTTTGACAGGCAACCATGCATTTTGGAGACTAGGATCGAACTATTATGACTGCACAATTAGGTAGATTTTGATTTTAAAAAAGCGGCCAATAAGAAAGTAATTGTTGTCCAAAGCAAGTGACAGTTCTAATTGATCCTACCCTCCTTGGGGATAACGCACTTTCAGAAAACAAGGTTCAAAATACAGCTGCAGTCCAAAGTGTACTGAAAAATTGATTATATGGACCACAGTCCATCATGCATGTATGACAATTGCCTTCATCGTTTGTCACCGTTGACAAAAGGAAACTTGGGACAACTGTGTAAAATTGCCAGTCATATGTAATCTGTAACAATGTTGATTGCAAAGTAGCGATATAGTAAAACGGAAAATATGTTAAATAAGGCGGATTTGTCAGTGGTGAGAAGGCCCTCACGTTGTACTCACGTCGATGCTCCTAGTCAGAAATTTCAGACAGACGAGAAATGTTGAACAACCTTTATAGCTAAGAGATGATGATGGGCCATTGACTTGCAAAGAAATACTCCCTCCGTCCTGAAATACTTATCATCAAAATGGATAAAAGAGGATGTATCTAGTAAGTATTTTTGAACGGAGGGAGTAGTATAGTCATCCAGCGTAAGTGCAAACATGCCAAATTCTACACGCCTAGAAAAGCATTATCCTCCGGGAGGGTGTTATTTATACTCGTTGTCTGGTCTCGTACTCCCGACCTCCCAGCAGCAAGTAAACACTAGTGGACCAATCTACAGTCATGACTACAGGTAACTATAACCCAAAACTCATCAGCGGCCATAAACTTCAGCAAAGAGTCAGCTCTTGTAATTTGCCTTGCCCATCTTCACACCTTCCATTCAGTGTTATGTCTGTTAATAAAGAAAACCAACGCTCAATTAGATTAGCAGCAGAAAACTATAACTTGAATGGGGTTGTGTAGGTGCCTATTGATATTAAGCACCCAAAATTATAAACTTGTATGTAGTGATATATGTACAGTAGTATTGGTAGTATACTGACATGGCAAGGTTCACTACAATGCCGCTGCAGCTAGACCAGGTAGAGGTATTTTTTAGATCAAGAGTGGGAACTGAGAACAATATTTCTCATGAACAATTGTGACTCAGCATATAAAGTGTAATACTTCTTGGTCCGTATGACAGCCTTGTCAAACAACCTATCAACCTGTCATTGTTGCCCCTCCAAAAAGCTAGGTTACTCTGCCTCCCGCCGGCGCCCGTCCGTCCCGTCTTCGGTGGCCTTAAGGCCATGAAGGCTGAGTGGATCTCGCCCCTTACCGGTGGGAGGGCTCTATTTTTAGATCTTTTTTCGATCTTTGTTAGGATTTGCATCCTACTCAGGAAGGCGAGACGGCGGTGGCTCCCTGAAGATGGAATAAAGGTCTCCCCGCCTAGCCCCCGTTCCGGTGATGTGTTCAGCATCATCGGTGGGCGTGTGGAGTTGTGTCTCCGGCTGATCTGTGCTTGGTGGATTTGCTTGGATCTGTTTGTCGTTCGTCTTCGTTCGTGTGTCTTCAGGTTGGATCCTTTTAATCTACACTCTTCATCTGCGGCGGTTGCTGTTCTGGTGCGTTGGTTCTATGGGGTCTTAGCACGACGACTTCCCGACTGTCTACTACAACAAGGTTTGCCCGGCTCCGATGAGGGAGGGGCGATGGCAGCGGCGCGCCTTCGGCTCGCTTCAGTGCTTGTAGTCGTCGCTAGGTGGTCTACGGATCTGGATGTAATTTTTATTATTTCTAGTATTCGTTGTACTACCATGATTGAAGATGAATAGATTGGAAGTTTTCCCCGCAAAAAAAAACTGTCACGTTACCTTCCTCATGCGCACACCAAAAGTCCAGGAGTCCACCAGGAGATAGGCTAGGTAGTTAGTTGATATCTATCCATTGTAACCTACTCTATCCCTTGCTCTCCAAGTCTCCTATAAGATCTCATGTATGCGCTACAGGGTTGTTGCGCCCCTGCCTATAACACGTACCACGCCCCCTCGCACCGAGGACAAGGCGTTTCCGCATATCGCACATGGTAATCAGAGCGATCCTCTCCAAAGCCATCTAGCGATCCAATCTCCAGCCATGTCTTCCTCCGGCGCTTCCCTGACCAACCTCAGCGGCCAACTCACGGAGAAGCTGACCCGCACCAACTATGTCCTTTGGCGCGCGCAGGTGACGCCGCAGCTCAGGGGCGCAGGAGTCTTCGGCTACGCCGAAGGCACAACACCGGAGCCGGCCAAGTTCCTCACCACCAAAGATAAGGATGGGAAGGAAACCTCTGAGCCCAACCCTCTCCACCCTCTCTGGGTCCGGGAGGACCAGCAGGTACTGGGCTATCTCCTCAGCACCCTCACCAAGGAGGTCCTGCTGTAGGTGACCACGATCACCACGGCGAGCATGCTCTGGACGACGCTCGCAGGTATGTTCTCCTCGCAGTCTTTGAGCCGTGTCAATAACATACGCACGGCCCTGCTCAGCGCAGAAGGGCACCCAATCGGTCGTCACCTTCTTCGCCCATATGCGTGGCCTCGCCGATGAGCTGGCGGCCGCCGGCAAACCACTACAGGACGACGAACTCATCAGCTACATCCTTCACGGCCTCGACATGGAGTACCAGCCCTTGGTCTCTGCCCTCGACGTCCGCACCACCCCGGTATCTCTCGATGAACTCTTCTCTATGTTGAGTAACTTCGATCAACGGGTGGCCCTGTACCAAGGGTCGGGCGGCTTCAAATCTTCTGCCAACGTCGCGACCCGTGGCGGCTCCTCCTCTCGCTACCGTGGCCCTCCTCGCTCCAAGGGCAGGCCTGGCGGTAGCGGTGGCAGCAACACCAGTGGATCCAACTCCCGTGGCGGGCGACCCTCCTCCAACAACACTAGGGGTCGCCGCGGCGGGAACAACAAGACTCGCCCGGATGCCGTGTGTTCCCAGATCTGTGGTAAACTCGGGCACTCGGCTAAAGGCTGCTGGTACCGTTTTGAAGAAGATGAGGCTTCGTCCGAAGATGAGGAAAAGGTTCCTGCCGCTACTGATGGTGCCTACGGCGTCGACACAAACTGGTACCTCGACAGCAGAGCAACCAACCATCTCACGGGTGAACTTGAGAAAGTAACCCTCCGTGAGAAGTACCCCGGCAAGGACCAAATCCACACCGCGAGTGGGGCAGGTATGAGGATCCGTCATATTGGTCATTCAGTTATACGTACCCCTCATCGTAACATCCACCTTAGGAAAATTTTGCATGTCCCTAGTGCCAACAAAAATCTCCTTTCTGTTCATCGAATAGCACTTGACAATCATGTCTTCATTGAGTTTCATCCTTTTTTCTTCTTGATTAAGGATCAGGCCACGAGGAAAATCCTATATCGAGGTAGATGTGTTCGCGGGCTCTACCCATTGCTTCCGGAGTTCAGAAGACTCAATAAACAAGCCCATGGTGCTGTCACGCTTTCCTCCACACGATGGCACGATCGTCTAGGACATGCTTCTTTTTCCTTAGTAGAACGTTTGCTTAGAAAGAATAAGCTCCCGTTTGTTGGTGAGCGTCCTGTTGAAACTATTTGTGATTCCTGCCAAAGAGCAAAAAGTCATCAATTACCGTATCCTATTTCTACTAGTGTTTCTACTCAGCCTTTACAATTAATTTTCTCGGATGTTTGGGGTCATGCCCCTAGTTCGGTTGGTAGACACACATATTACGTAAGCTTTATTGATGACTATAGCAAATTCTCGTGGATCTATCTTCTCAAGAAACGGTCCGAGGTTTTCCAAGTATTTCAAAACTTTCAAGCACTCGTTGAAAGAAAGTTCAACAGCAAGATCATTGCTGTACAGTCAGACTGGGGAGGAATACGAAAAACTAAATTCCTTCTTTCAAACACTTGGTATTTCCCACCATGTGTCTTGTCCACATGCTCACCAGAAAAATGGCTCGGCTGAGCGTAAGCATCGCCACATTGTTGAAGTGGGTCTAGCTCTCCTAGCCGGTGCCTCTATGCCTCTTAAATTCTAGGATGAAGCTTTTCTCACTGCTGCACACATCATAAACATGCTTCCTAGTCGAGTCATTCACAATGAAACTCCCATAGAAAGACTCCTTCACACCAAACCTGATTATAAGTCTCTTCGAGTTTTTGGTTGCGCCTGTTGGCCTAATCTTTGCCCTTACAACAATCGCAAACTCATGTTCCGCTCGAAATAGTGTGTCTTTCTTGGGTATAGTGCTCAACACAAGGGCGTAAAGTGTCTTGATGTGTCTACTGGACGGGTCTATATCTCTCGCGATGTTGTCTTTGATGAGATGAAGTTCCCCTTTGCCGACCTTCACCCCAACGCCGGTGCACTTCTTCGCCAAGAGATTCTCCTTTTATCGTCCCATCTAGTCGGGTCTGATCAAGGGGGCAATAACTGTGATGATTCAATATTGACTGACCCTCCTAATACCTTGTGTGAGCCTTGTGATGATGCAGGAGACTATACAGAAAAAACAGAAGTCAAAACGATGTGGAAATACCCAATACAGAGCCATATTTCATGTGCTCCAACCAGGGGAACAAATCCCCCTCGGGATCTGCGTCGCCAAATGTGTCAGCCAGATCGTCTCCGGGATTCGGGCGGCCAGACGCGCCAGACTGGCCAGGTAGATCTGCACAAGAATCTGCGCCAACGGCCTCGCCAGGTGCGGTCGGACGGAGGCCAGCGCGCGACTCCTCCGAGCCAACCACGCGGCATCCCGTGGCTGGGGAGGCGACCTCTCCTGCCCTGCGCCAACCAGATGCCGACACGCGGCGTCCTGCGGCTGGGTCCCGGTTCCCGATCCAGCCGATCTGCTACAAAAGGCGCGACCTACGCCGTCCGACAGGCGCTGCCCCGACAAGCGCGCGACCCCGCGCCGATGGCCCGCTCCTGCCATCATGCGCCCATGATGAGCTTCACGGGGCGGGATCTTCTGTGACCGCTGCAACGCCTGCGTCTTCACCATCTGCCGCAGAAGATCCAGCTCGCACAGATCCCGCTGCTGCTGCTGTTTCAGGATCTGCTGCGGGATCGTCTGTGGCACCAACTGCTGCTGCATCATCTCCGCGCCGTACACGTTTGCAAAAAGGAGTAATACAACCTATTGATTATAAACATGTGACAAAATATGGCATGGTGTGTTCTACAGGTGAGCCAGGTGAGCCGCACACGTTTGAAGCATCACTAAAAGATGAAAAGTGGAAGAAGGCTATGAATGAAGAATTTGTAGCATTGCAGAAAAATAAAACGTGGCATTTGGTTCCTCCAAAACAAGGTAAAAATCTTATTGACTGCAAGTGGGTATTCAGAATTAAGAGAAAACCTGATGGAACAATTGATCATTACAAAGCTAGACTTGTTGCAAAGGGCTTTAAACAACGATATGGCATAGACTATGAGGACACGTTTAGTCCTGTTGTGAAAGCTGCCACTATTCGTCTTGTTTTGTCCATTGCTGTTTCCAGGGGCTGGAGTCTGAGACAGCTAGACGTGCAGAACGCGTTCCTCCATGGTGTTCTGGAAGAGGAAGTGTACATGAAGCAACCTCCTGGGTTTGTGAACAAAAATAAACCTTCTTATGCGTGCAAACTTGACAAGTCACTGTATGGGTTGAAACAAGCTCCAAGGGCATGGTACTCACGCCTCAGTCACAAAATGCAAACACTTGGTTTTGCTCCTTCTAAGTTGACACCTCACTGTTTATTTACAACAAGTACAATACATGCATATTTGTACTCATATACGTTGATGATATTATTGTCACAAGTTCATCAGATGAGGCCATTACAGGACTGTTAAAGGATTTCAGTACTAAGTTTGCTCTCAAGGATCTTGGAGACTTGCACTATTTCCTAGGGATTGAGGTAAAGAGACATGAGGATGGACTTCATCTCTCTCAGGAAAAGTATGCAGCAGATCTGGTAAAGAAAGCTGGTCTGCAAGGTTGTAAACCCTCACCCACTCCTTTGTCAAGTTCAGAAAAATTGTCCCTTACAGAAGGGCAGCCTCTAAGTCCAGATGATAGTACAAGGTACAAGAGCCTAGTAGGTGCACTTCAATACTTAACACTTACTAGGCCTGATATTTCTTTTGCTGTCAACAAAGTTTGCCAATATTCCTTCATGCACCCACCACAGTTCATTTGACTGCTGCAAAACGGATTGTTCGATATGTCAAGAACACTCTTAATGTTGGTCTCAATTTCAGTAAGTCACCATCTACAGTTGTAAGTGCCTTTTCAGACTCTGATTGGGCAGGTTGCCTGGATGATAGGCGGTCTACTGGTGGTTTTGCAGTATTTTTTGGTCCCAACTTAATATCGTGGTATGCAAGAAAGCAAGCTACAGTCTCTAGGTCTAGTACAGAGGCAGAATATAAGGCACTGGCAAATGCAACAACAGAGATTATCTGGCTACAATCCATATTGAGGGAACTTGGTGTTAGAGGCACTCAACCTCCATGTTTATGGTGTGACAATCTAGGTGCTACCTATCTCTCTGCTAATCTAGTTTTTCATGCCAGGACAAAGCACATTGAGATAGACTTTGACTTTGTGAGAGAAAGGGTTGCCAAGAAGCAACTTGAGATTCGTTTTGTGCACTCCAGAGATCAAATTGCAGATGGGTTCACAAAACCTTTGCCCACTAGAAGCTTTGAAGATTTCAAACATAATCTCAACTTGATGAAGCTGTGATTAAGGGAGGGTGTCAAACAACCTATCAACCTGTCACGTTACCTTCCTTGTGCGCACACCAAGAGTCCAGGAGTCCACCAGGAGATAGGCTAGGTAGTTAGTTGATATCTATCCATTGTAACCTACTCTATCCCTTGCTCTCCAAGTCTCCTGTAAGATCTCATGTATGCGCTATAGGGTTGTTGCGCCCCTGCCTATAACACGTACCACGCCCCCTCGCACCGAGGACAAGGCGTTTCCGCATATCGCACAAGCCTAATTTGGAAAGGCTGAGTGCTTCAAAGGTGCAAATTTAATGTAAATGGTAGCTAGCTCAAACTAGCCACTGAATTGCACACCTGATGGTAAAAATGGCCTAATCGATGGTTATTCCACATATGGAAACCATCTTGAGCTCACAAGCCCCGCATATTCTCACCAACTACACTATGCGGACTTCTCATGAACTACAACGTCAGCATGTGTCCTCCAAAGGTACTTCTACAGAAATGACATGGAGTAATAACACCACATGCAAGTAGAAAGTAGCTACAGGTTAAGGGAAGTGTCGACTACTCTACATATCACAACCATGCTACCGACTTGAATAGTTGAACTGAGATTCTGTTTGCTATCTTCACTAAAACAAAGCACTAAGTTTACCCATAACATATAAAACAAGGCGGATAAATAACAAGATAATGCAATTAAGTAGAAGAAGATGCCCGACAACCCAGCCCTTTGAAATCAGAGACCTACCACTTATGGTGGATTTCAATGAATAAATTGCTACCCAATCACAATAATCCCAGTAATGACCGGACATGAACAACGCATACTAGGTTTTCACTAGTGATCTATCAATAGGCATCTGATTGGTCAATTGAAGACTTAACCAAAGAAGATCAGTACTAAATTTAAATATCCAATATCATTTTGATGATCAGTTCACAACAAAGGCACACAGTAGAACTGCGGCAGTTGGCCACTCAGCATAACTGAAGATTGAGGCCAACCCCAATGTTTGTCATCAATGCAAATATGCAACTACCAGAAGGAATAGGAAAACCCTCATTGGTTTAAGATATAACAGTACTCCATGTTAACAAACAACAATCAAGGTTCCTGCCACTAAGAAAAATGATTGCAAATTCACAACATTGGGGAACTGTTTTCATGTTATTAGGAGACCAATAATGTGCACAAGATATACAAATTAACTGAAAATAATATGGCTTCTGGATATAGGGAAAGGTATATACCTCAACAGTCTGCAACGTGAGTCATGTTTTTCTTCGACATCTGGTCCTCCCTCCAGTTACTCAGTACTACAGCTGGACTGACAACAAAGCAAGGTATGGCACTGGAGCCAAATATCCCCACATCCACAATCACAGAACCAATCTTTTTCGACATCATGCATTGCACCAGAGAACCAGCTAAAATTAGCAGGATGAAGGGTGTAGAAGCGAACGTTCCAAGGACTGCGGTGCGGGGAGGAACCCCCCCCCCAATCAACTCCTGGTTGAAAGCTCCATGGGCTCTCTGAGGGGGACATCAAATTCAGCAAAACCACAACGACAGACATGAGTATGGAATCGGCCGAAAATTGAATGATGCAGATGAACTCACATGAAACACTACACTATATCCCATTCATATTTCCATGAGGACAACTTGATTAGAATTGTAGACATGTGAATTTTGTTCGTATATTAGTGAAAAAGCCTATGATAAGGTTAAATGGTCTTTCCTCCAACATGCCTTAAGGATGAAAGGTTTCTCCGATAAATGGCGTCAATGGATCCACAATTTTGTAACTGGAGGTAGCGTGGCCATCAAAGTCAATGATGATGTAGGCCATTATTTTCAGACAAAAAAGGACTACGACAGGGTGACTCCATGTCCCCAATGTTATTTAACATTGTTGCTGACATGTTGGCCATTCTGGTTGAGCGCGCCAAGCAGGACGGACAGATTGCAGGAGTAGTGCCACACCTTGTGGATGGTGGCCTCTCTATTCTGCAATATGCCGATGACACAGTTCTTTTTTATGGAACATGACCTGGACAAGGCTCGAAACTTGAAACTCTTGCTTTCAGCATTTGAGCAAATGTCGGGTCTTAAAATTAACTTCCATAAAAGCGAACTTTTCTGCTTTGGAGAAGCCGTTGAGGCAGCGGCCGATTATGCTGACCTGTTTGGTTGCGCACATGGCCATTTCCCAATTAAATATCTGGGAATACCGATTCATTATCGACGTCTCACCATTGCGGACTAGAAGCATGTAGATGAGTGGTTAGAGAAACGGTTGAGCAGCTGGAAAGGCAAGCTGCTCTCTGTTGGAGGACGGCTGGTTTTGATTAACTCTGTCCTCACAAATATGGTCATCTATATGCTTTCTTTCTTCCAACTTCCAAAAAGGGTCCTGCAAAGACTGGACTATTTCAGATCCAGATTCTTTTGGCAAGGAGATGGGGAAAAGAAAAAATACAGACTAGCCAAGTGGAGTGTGGTTTGTAGGCTGAAAGACCAAGGTGGCCTTGGAATTCATGACCTGCAGGTCAAGAATGAGGCTCTCCTTAGTAAATGGTTGTTCAAACTTCTTACTGAGGATGGTGTTTGGCAAACCATACTGCGCAACAAGTATCTAGGCCACAAGGCGGTGTCTCAGGCATATTGGAAACTTGACGACTCGCACTTTTGGGCTGGCCTAATGGCGGCAAAGAAACATCTCTTTCGCTTTGGGTCTTTCACGATAAAGTACGGGTTGGAGATTCGTTTTTGGGAAGATATCTGGCTAGGCGGTGCCACTCTCCGAGAACAATATCGAGCCTTGTACAACATTGCTCGCGATAAGAATAATACTATTGCGCAGGTGCTCAG
>NC_041382.1:78246812-78289473 GCF_002162155.2 Triticum dicoccoides | reverse complement strand
ATTCAGGCGGGATTTGACTGGCCCCCGACTTATGTCATGGCACAATCTTTTGTCTCGTCTGGATGCGATTAGCCTGACAGAAGGGCGGGATGTGTTTCGCTGGAACCTTACTACATCAGGGTCTTTCACCGTAGACTCTATGTATTGTGCGCTCACGCATTCTGAGGTACCGATGAGTAATAATAAGAAAATTTGGCGGTCGAAGATACCACTAAAAGTTAAAGTCTTCATGTGGTATCTTCGTAGGGGAGTTGTTCTAACCAAAGACAACCTCGCACGGCACAATTGGCAAGGGAGTAAGAAGTGTTGTTTTTGTACTCATGATGAGACCATCAGACACCTCTTTTTCCAATGCATCTTTGCACGTTCTACGTGGTCAGTCATCCAAATAGCGTCAAGTTTATATCCGCCCACAAGTGTTGCCAATATATTTGGTCATTGGTTGGACGGTATTTCAAATAGGTTCAAAACGCTATTAAGGGTGGGAGCATATGCCTTACTATGGTCGCTTTGACTATGTAGAAATGATTTTGTTTTTAATGACAAAAATGCTTCTCCTTTGCAAGCTATTTTCCGTTGTACGCACTCGCTTCGTATGTGGTCTATGCTACAACGAGCGGAAGTCCAACCGTTGTTCAAGGCGGTGTGTACGCGGTTGGAGCAGGTGGCTACGGAGGTTTTTACCCAACATGGGTGGCAGCATAACCTCCGGATCGGTCCATCTCACCTTTCGACATAGGCACAGTGTCGGTCTATAGAACTCTACTATTGCCGATTTGTCGGTTTTTGTTTTCTTCTGGTTGTCAGACTTTTGGTGTTCGGCTGTGTGCATCCTAATTATGCAGAGGCCGGGTGTTACTCATAATACTTTGTATCCACTTGATGCTATATTTTTGAGTTAATAAAATCGTCCTTTATAAAAAAAATCTACTGCCGCAATTCAATCGAAGGAAATGTTATTTCGACGATACCTTGTGGAACTCTGAACCGGATCCAGATACAGCTGCAACCACGTAGAGCAGGAACTGGCCGCACAGCATCACGGTGCCAAGCGCTTGCAGGACAAGGAAGCTGGCCTTGAGAGCCCCGTCCGCGAGCGCCTGGAGAAACACGGCGGAGGCGGAGCCCTCGTCCCAGGCTCGGCTCCCCGACCCTGGCAGCCGCGGCCGCGGAGATGACCCACAGAGTCGCGAAGCCCAGGTAGGGGAGCGCTTCGGCCGCGACGAGGAGGACGCGCCCGAGCACCAGCGTCAGGGCGAGGACGGCGCGCACGAGCGCGAGCACCCCGACGACGGTCCCCGCCGGCGCCGGCGGCAGCGAGGGATTCACGGCGGCCATCGGGATGGGAAGCCCTAGCTCCTCGAAGCTTGGATGGGGGCGGAATGCCGGAGTGGTTGGGTTGGCGCGGCGAGGGGACGGGGACGGGGGTTTGTTTGAAATGGGGATTGGCGAGGAACAGGGGAGGGGGTTCTGCGGACAGCTGTCCCGCTTCCCTTCCGGGTTCTTTTTCTGGCCCATTTCATCTAGTGCATTCGGGTTCCAAACGGGTATGGCGAAATGGTGACTGCCCGATTCTATGCTGCCCCAGCTCATAATTACCCCGCTCTCTCACCGTCAAGCCAACTGAATATGTAAATATTTTAAAGCAAACTTACATAAACAATAGGCAAGTACGGAGTATTAACACTTGTACACTTTCAACACATGCAGAGCACTAGAAAGTACTAAAAATAAGCCAGATACATTAGTAATGAGCTTAGGTTTTGTCTCAACATTCGCGCTTTGCTAGTTAATACTTCAAACTTTACACATAAAGCGTGCATCCATTTTTTTATATATAGAATCGGATTATCCGGGTAGAAAAATGGGATTATCGTATGGTGTGTGCTATTGGTAATACCATATCCTATACTGTATCCCTTTAGTCGGACTCAAGTTTGGATCGGATTGTGTTTGGATGTCAAAAATATCTTATAGTATCATATTAAAATGAATTGGGAAATGATTTCGGTCAGAAATTATACTAACCACTTTAACGCTTACGGCTCACAGTCAAGCCAACTAGTGAAATGTTCATATTTATTTGAGATTTTTCCTCAAAAAATTTGAAACGTTGCGACTTCCTGTTGGAATTTTGAATTTCCCGGTTATAATCTCGGTTGTAAATTAACTTTATAAAAATCGCAATAGAGATTCGGAAAGCAAAGTTGAAACTTTCAAAAAAAATGTTAGTATTCAAATTGTTAGCCCAAATAACATAAAAACTCAGATTATTTAGTTCAAACAGCATATAACCTTGAATTATTTGTTCCCAAACTGCATATTGGTTCATAGTGTTGAAAATTAGATGATAGAAGTTTGTTGCTAGCGAGAAAAGGGTTTTACAAGTTTACAACACCAATTTCCTTTTAGACGGGTCAAATTATTATGATGCTACAAATCAAAACTGTTGTGCGGAAAAATGACAACTATGTTGATTTTACTGTTAGTTCGGAACTTTTAATTGGAGGGCGCCCTACAAATTTTTTTGGTCTAATCTACCTACCCTCTTTGTGGGATAACGCGATTCCAAGAAATAAATTCACATTAGTATTACAGTTTAACGTAATTTATACAAAAGAAGGTTTTATGAACATTCAATCATGCACATTGAATAATTGCATTCACGTGTTACCATCGCATGGGAAATAGAAAATCCTTGGAAGAACCACGTATAACAGTGCCTATAGGCCATGTTTGAGCACCACCCACACTAGGCCATGTTCAAGTACTTCTGGGCTCTAATTTAAGTGCATTCTTTCAATGCAAACAACCCGAAGAATAATACAGAGAACTGCTTGCCAACATGAATCAAAGGCAACATAAAAAAAACTTACACGGGTAAACCATTCAATTTAAACACCTCTGTAGTAATAGATTCATGATCACCATGGACAAAAAAAAATGAACATACTCATAATGATAAAAATCACTTAAGATATTGAGCTCCACCTACGAAATATCCACAAGACAAAAATATGAACATACATACTCCATAAATCTGTAGATCGGAAACATGTGTGATCGCTACAAACATAACATTCTACAGTAACTGCCACACGGCGCTTGCATAGAAATGGTAGTCATCGAACATAACACTACCAACATGACAAATTCTATATGCCTACAAAAGCACTATCCTCTTGGAGGGTGGTATACCCCCCACCGCCTGGTCATGTATTCCAGGCTTTCCAGAAGCAAGTAAACACTTCAACGCCATAATGTCGAATTACGAGAGCTCCTAGCACATGGAGTACTCGATACTAGCAGTGGATCAATCTACAGTCGTGAACACATGTAACTAACTAAATAAAATCCAGTACTTATCCGCGGCCATAAACTTCAGCAAAGAGTCGGCTCTTGTATTTGTCTTGTCCATCTTAACACCATCCATTCAAGGTTATGTCTGTCAATAAAAAAAACCAAAATTCAATTAGATTAGCAGCATATACAAGTACTTGAATGAGGATATGGAGATGTTTGTCAATATTAAGCATCCAATGTTATGAACATGTATGTATTGATATATGTAGAGTAGTATTATGCTGCCAATATGTTAAAGGGTCACTACCATGCCACTGCAACTACTAGACCAGCAAGAGGGATTTTGAAGATGAAGAGTAGAGTGGGAAGGGCTGTATGGAACCTCAGGCCTGATGGAAAATACAACGATTGAAACTCAGCATATATAGAGCGTAATTCTTCTTGCTCCATATAACAGCCTAATATGGAAAGGCTGCGGGCCTCAAAGGTGCAAATTCAATGTACATGGTAGCTAGCTCAAAATGGACTTCTGAATTTCAGCACAATCGATGGAAAAAAATGGAAAAAAAATTATATGAGACCAGGTCTCACGGTTAGCAGGTGAGACCCGTCTTGATGGATGACACGTAACATTTACAAATCACAAAACATCTAATCTCCCCCCTGATTTTAAGGGATCCAGCTTGCCTGCTCCCTCCCCATACTTCCACTCCATCCTACGGCTGTCTTTTTCTCTTTTTTCTTTCTAATCTAATCATCTCCCCCCTGATTTTAAAGGGTGGGGCCGATCCTTATTTTGTTCCAATCAAATCATGCCACGTATGCGGGAGCACGGATGGGAGCACGTTGGGGGAGCAGGCAAGTCTTGTCCGATTTTAAGTGGGGGGTGGGGGATGCTTTGTGATTTGTGAATGCCACGTGTCATCCATCAGGATGGGTCTCGCGTGAGACCTGGTCTCATAGAATTCTTTTCCGTAAAAGATGGCCTAATCAGTAATTATCCCATATATGGAGACCATCTTGAGATCACTAACCCCATATATTCACATGCATTAGACTATGAAGAGTGGTGGACAGAACAAAGCATGACAATCCACACTCCACAGGGCAACAAAAGAATGGTATAAACAATGGAACTAGTGGCATTTGTCATTATGGAATCGACTCCCCGACAGTGGTATTCTGCAGTTTTATTGGCTTATTCCACAAGAAACACCAATGTAATGGCCGCAGTTGTTCTAGTCACGAGCACACGTGAGCTCGTTATCTGCGCTGCTGGTTCGATCTTTGTGATTCGGTGCATTAAATTCCTATGCCCTGTTGGAGTTCGCCCATAAATAAGTAAAACCCGAAATACAGGAGAGACACATGGGCTACATGGGCCAGGACATGTGACGGGAAGAAGTCACCATGAGGCGTGGGATACTCAAGCCGTGGCTCGGGACATCAATTCTGTTGTGATACGTGGTTCAAAAAACATGCTTTACGTCATCCGGCTCTGCTTAGTAGTAAATGCTGGGAGGTCTGGTTGCACTTGTCTTCCACGTCGAGCTAATAAGTTTTCTCCATTCTCTGCGATGTGCTGCACGGCAGAGTTGTTGCCCGAGAAATACTCAAACGGCACAAGGAAATGGAGTTCTTGTTACAGCCGACTAAGAGGTGCTGATTTAGGCATGTGAAATCCATTGATTTACAGAGCCGTTTCTATCCAATCTTTCGCATGATACAAGATTTGGTGGAGCAGGACACGGGGGTGGAGGTCAACGACAACAATGCCGACATGGAGCCGCTACACTACCCTGTGGTGCAGCCAACCGGAGATCTCCTGACGCCCATGGATGCAGTGAGTGCGGATGGCCAGATCTGTACCGCAGAGGTGCCTGCCCAAGGAGCGGAATAGTCACAAGGATCTGAGCATTCTATTGATCAGATTGACCCAAAAACTCCAGCGTTGATGCGAAGGAATGAGCGGTATTAGCATGTTGCTGACTGCGCTGAAGGGGGATTTTCATATCACTACCAGGAAAAGGGTTATATAGCAGTGGCGCACCATATGTAGGTACACCATTAGTGTCCATATCACTAATGACACACCAAACCCACGGTGTGTCACTACTAACCATTTTTTTTTATTTTTTCAAAACTAATAATAGCGCACAAGGGCATAGTGCGCCATTACTAATTAATTAATTTTTTTACTTTTTTTCGAAACTAGTAATGGCGCACCAGGGTAATGACGCACCACAATCATGGTGCGCCACTACTGACAATTATCATTTTTATTTTTTTGCAAAACTAGTAATGGCGCACCACGTAACAGGTGCGCCATTAGCAACCAGGGTTACTAATGGCGCATTGTTAGGTGATGCGACATTACTAACTTTCTTTGCACCCCCCTCCCCCTTGGACCGCCTTTTCAGTTTTAGAAAAAATAAAAGAAAATGATGGAAATGTTAAAAAAATAAAAGAAAATAAGTTTCCCATGTGATATGTGGTCTAGTTGTTGAGAAAATTTACAAATATGAATTTTGACTTTATTTGCAAAATCTCTCTGAAATTTAGTAAAATGGGCATAACTTTTGCATACAAACTCGGATTAAAAAGTTTTTTATATGAAAAATCATCTACTCGAAAAGTTACATCCGAATTCAACCGTGGGAACCCCGTTGAAGATTTTCAGAATCCCCCAAAACCTAATAGAACGAAAGATACGGGGCTTTTAAGATCTAGAGGGGGAAAAATGGAAGAAGTTTCAAACTTAGTAATGGCGCACCATTTGCTAAGTGTGCCAATAGTAACAGAAAAAAATTGGTTTCGAATTTTTTTTAGAATTTTTTTTTCAAAATATGATACGTAATATGACCGGGAAGTTTGAAATATTTTTTCAAAATTTCATCACACTTATGAACATGAACAAAGTCGTAGACATCAACAAGGTTTAATAGGATTGATATGATAGATATATCAACAAGTGTGTGTTGAGTGAGTTGTTGCTGAGGTTGGATAGAACTACGAAGTTAAGCGTGCTTGGGCTGGAGTAGTGTGAGGATGGGTGACCTTTCGGGAAGTTTGACCACGGAGTGCGATTTGACTTGAGATTAAGCCATACTGACCCGAGATTAAGAAAAAGCACTATGGATTTCAGATTCAAAGATATATTGCAACCACTGGCAGCTGGTGTAGCTATATTTAGTATTTGCAGTGTTCTGATGCTGGATTTCAAATTCAAAGACATATTGCAACCACATATAAATTGACGGGGGAGTGTTATGCCCTGAGTGTTAAGTTACATGTCCTACAAATGGAATTGGTTTTGGTAGCTATTGTTGTATGAAATAATGGTATAACCTATGGCACAAGACAAAAGCAGTGTTAAATGTCAATTGAAAAAAAAATTACAGCAAAAAAAGGAACGAATATGGGACAAAATTTAGTTGTGGCAGGAATGATGTGTGTGCTCCAGTACCGTGGAGTAATCGGTTAAACGATGTGATCACTAGATTCTAGGTAGTATGCTAGTTAGAGAATTTGCTCATGAGCGCTCTTCCATGCAGGGTGAGGATCGGGGCTGCGGCACCAGGGAGGACACCCTGTCCTGGCCGCATCAGTGCATTAGAGAAAGCAATCTATGGTTTTGCAGAGAGCCCAGGTGAGAATGAGATAGTGCCCACATTAGGGATAAGTTTTGATTCCCTGGACTGTGGCTCATGATGTCTGTTGCTTTCCTGATCCATGGATCAGCAAACACATTCCATTCAATGGGGGACAGAGATGGAGTAAATGGGAGAATGGTTGGTAGGTGCTAAAAAACAAAGGGATAATGGTTGGTAGTTGGGATTGTATCCTACCTTCGGCGGCTGCATTTTTCGAGTACCAATTGCGGGCGCGTTGTGGATTAGGTTCAGGCGGCGGGCAAAGATGCACGCTTACACCGAAGGTGAACATGGAGTTCCTGATGCAGCCGATTCAAAGGTTACTCGCTTAATCTTTTTGGGCATGCTGTATATTTGGCTGTGCTTATCGGTCCTAGTATCAATCCACCCCTAACTCATATGGTTGTCCAGAGTGACGGTGCTGGAGAAGGTGAAACAACAGGGAAATTCTGATAAAGCAACTGCATTATCTAGGTGTCGCTGCAGTGGGTGTCCATCAACCGCTGCGGACGCCGGCATTAAGCGTCAAGGGTCAGATATGTGCGCCGGGCGCCATGATGAGTGCTGGAAGGCAAGAATCCCCACATGGGCCTATACGTCTTGGGCTGTCAATCTCAAGGCAAAAGGACGAGAGCGATACCATGCGCACCTGTGCTTGTACATAGAAGAGCACTTCCGCAATATAATTCACAGATAATCATAAAAACTAACAAAAATATTTGCTAAAGATTGCACTTGCGAAACAAGTTACTTTGAGGATAAAGAAAGAGATAAAAAACTTTCTAGAACATCAACATGTGTGAATGCACTTCAATAAAAATGTCATGGCACAACACCACATGCAAGTATATGTTAGCTGCGAATTAAATGAGGATTTGTTCTATAATAATACCATCATAGTTTACTAGAATAATCAAATTAAATTTCTATTTGCTATCTTGACTAAAATAAGACAATACATTTTATGAAACAGATAAATAGGCAGATAAAATAAGGCAATAAATTTTATGAAACAGATAAATAGGAAGGTAAAATAAGACAATAAATTTATATGTAACAGATAAACAGGTAGATAAATAACTAGTGCAATTAAATAAGAGATATCCCAGAACCCAGCCCTTTGAAATTTGAGGCCTATCACTTACGGTGGGTTTTGATTCAACAAAGGTTCCCGGTCATAATAATCATGGCAACGACTGAACATAGACAATGCATACTTGAAGGAAATATGTCCTAAAGGCAATAATAAAGTTATTATTTATTTCCTTATTTCATGATAAATGTTTATTATTCATGCTAGAATTGTATTAACCGGAAAAATAATGCATGTGTGAATACATAGACAAACAGAGTGTCACTACTATGCCTCTACTTGACTAGCTCGTTGATCAAAGATGGTTAAGTTTCCTAACCATAGACATGAGTTGTCATTTGATTAACGCACTACTAGGAAAAGGGCTATAGATGAAATGGATACTAATGACGCACCTGACATGTGGTGCGCCACTACAATATAGCAGTGGCGCACCATGTGCAGGTGCGCCATTAGTGTGGAAGACACTAATGGCGCACCAGATACATGGTGCGCCACTAGTAACAATTTTTTTTTCATTTTTTTCAAACATACTAATGGCACATTAAGTAGACAATGCGCTATTACTAGTTAAAACTAGTAATGACGCACTGTCCACAGGTGCGCCATTACTAGTTTTGAAAAAACATTTGAATTTTTTTGAACTAGTAATGGCGCACCGTGGTTGTGATGCGCCATTACTAGTTTAACTAGTAATGGCGCACCACTCCCACAGTGCACCATTACTAACTTTCCCCCCTCTACCCCTTTTCCCCCGAGCGCCGCCTCCTCCCCGGCCGAGCCCAATCCCCAATTCCCCGAGCCCTCGACCTGCTGCTCCGCTGCCGCCCCGACCCACTGCGCCGCCACCAGTCACCCCACGCTGCACAGAGACGTCCAGGAGGACCGCCGTCGACTGCTTCTTCATCTACGGGTTCTCAATCGACCGGAGCTGCACCGTATCGTCGCCATCGTCGTCTTCCCCAACCTCGGCCTCCCTCGTCCACCTCCTCACATCGCTCCGCCCCGGCCACCCCCGACCTCCCGAGATCATCGTCGAGCACCTCGGTGAGGCCCTTGACCGATTTCCCCCTTCCCCCGTCGGGTTCGTCGCCGTAGCCGCTGTCGTCAAGCTCCTGTGTTGCCTCGCTGCTGCGCTGTCGCTGCAGTCGGCCGCGCCCGCACACACACACACTTGCGTGTTGCCGCCCACGGCCGCGCTCGCCCTCGCCTTGTTGCTGCTCCTCCCTCTTGCTTTACTCCTGCTGCTCCTCCTCTGAGCGTCTTGCCGCTGCTCTTCTCTGAAACCTCAAAACGGTTGCTCCTCCTCCTCTCCACTTCCCTCCTGCTGCACTTCTCTGGATCTGAATCCTTGCTGTCTCCCTCTCTCTCTATCAAATTTCTATGAATTTGAGAAGTGTGCTATTCAGAATTGTGTAATGTTAAGATTTTATATATTCTTGCAACCTATTAATTGTTCAGTTTAGATTCGTGTTTGTCTAGTTTAGATTCGTGATATATAAGGTACATTGATACACAACATGCAGCTGCAGCCCCCATAGATACTTTTTTTGTTTTGAAAAAGACGATATATGAAATGTGAGAATTCTTAAAATATGAATTATCGTGAAGTAGCTTGGTTGTGCCAAGAAAATGCTGCATTTTTGGTACTTGAAAGGTTCATGCTGATTCAGCAAATCCATGTGGCCTATTTGAAAATTTAGAACTTGTGATCAGGAGATGTTTGGGAAAAGGAGTGTAGGTACTGTTCTTGTGTTGGGATAATTTTGTAGATTTTTAGGAGCTAGGGGAAATAGGGTTGTAGTAGTAAACTGAAAATGGATCAGAATGGAGAAGTGGGTGTTTCTCTCAAAAATTTCAAAAGAGTAGGATGGGTCTTTGTTCAAAAATGATTTATAGGAATTATTGGGTCTCCCAAAAATTTTGTGGCAATTTTATAAAAATTATTTGAATTAGTTTTAGTGCAACAGAGGCAACTCAGAGTTTGAGAATAGCTAGAAGATATATTGTTGGTATTATTTTTCATGGCTAGAAGATATATTGTTGTACCCCGGGTGAAGGGAAGGAGTTTGCTAGGTTTTGTCTCCGACCATCGTGTCGTGATGATTTTGCAGGTACCCCGAGAGACCCTTGAGTTTGCCGAAATGTCGATTAACTTCTGTTCCGGCAAATTCGGGTACTCCATATGTCCTATTTTCAGCAAAGGTCATGCTGAAATTTTTCGTGAATTTTAGCATGACTTTTCTAAAAATAGGACATATGGGGTACTTGCGACAAATGCATGGGCCGGGGTATCTTAGTACTTAATTAAGTAGGATCAACTGCCTCTTGTGTTATACATGTAGAAGTGTGATATCAACTCATAGTTATTACTAATGTCAGCTGCTCGTCATTGATAAACCCTAATCTGGAAGAGGAACCACTCATCCTATGTTGTTTTGAATTATGAACGTAGGAAATGTCGTCATCGGACGATGAAAGTCTCCCAGGGGAGTGCGACTGGTGCCACGACGATCGAGGTCTGTGCGACAGGCCTCACCTGGACGATGATCGGCGCTTCAGAATTAAGCTCGAGGAGACCTTCGAAGTTGAAACGGTACGCAAGGACGACAATTGTTTTTTTCATAATTAAGCATGACTTCAACTATTTCAATGTGTAATTTTCATCTTTTACAATTCGAGTATAGCTTATCCCATGCCATGCAAGACGCTATGTCTTGGAAAGGATGGATTTTGAAGACCATAAAATTTCTGAAACAAAGAAAATTTACCTAAGGACTCATCACGATGTGGACTTTGAAGTAAATCTGTATTATTCTGGGAGCGTAACCCATTTTGGTTGCAAAAATTGGGAAGCATTTTGCAAGATGTATGGTTTTGATGAGGGTATGCTTGTCACCATGGATCTTGGTAATCCTGACATCGACCAAGACAATATGGACATTTGGGTCCTTGTTGATACGCCTCTAGTTCTACCGCTATGTGAGTTTCTCAAATATAGTTATTAGATAATTTATATTGTTTAATTCAAAATAGTTGACAGCTTATTTTTATTGTTCAAAGAATGTGCGGGAGATGGTAGACAAAACCCACTACACTAATGGCTCCGAATTAACAACTTACAAGGAGAAAAATCATCTGCTCAGATTTTGTACTGACATTGAGAATTACAATATCTACAATCAAACTCCTCAACATTATGGTTAATACATGCCACTAGTGCATGTGTTCAACTACGGTAACTACCATGGAGATACCCTGGTAAGATTTTTACTATTACGACATCTGTGCATCTTTTGCATACTTCTAAAACTAGTACATCATTGCTAACTATGAAGTTATTACTATGTTTTTCAACAGATAATCCCAGAGAATTGTGTGCCTCATTTGATGTACTAGAAAGGTAGTCTTAATGTTTTGAACATACAGCCAGGTCATCCTACGAATCTCAACTGTCCATACGAGATTTCTAAAAGAAGTGGAGACATGAAAATCAAAGGATGGAAAAAATGTATGGACAGTCGTAAGGAGGTTCTTGGAAGAGAAAGGAAGCGAAGCGCAAGAATTGGAGACGGGATGTTCTATTCTCCATAATGGAGAGTCAGGGTCTATATTGTTTTATGCTATTTTACCTTAAATAGGGTATTTAGGTCCTGCCTAATACTGATGATCATGTACTAAAAACAATTAAGTAGGGTTGGTTCGATGACTATCAAGATGATGATCGTATGACTTGTTATTAATAACGAGTATAAGTTGTATGATGAAGATTAGTAGGAATTGTTAGGATTAGTATTACTTCCGACAAACTCACTACTCGCGGTCTCGAGACTTGTAATGTTCTATCTTTGTTCGGTCTTTTGAATTCGGAGACTAATATAATGAATTGTATTCGGAGACTAATCTTCTATTGTATTTGATGAATCTGCTGTTGTTGTGTGGTGCTGTCTATATTCTATCCAATAATATATTTTGTAACCTGTGCAAAAATCAAAAAAGTAAAAAAAACCTAATATTCATACTAATGGCGCATCACCCCACAGTGCGCCATTAGTATGCCAAAGCACATGGGTGATTATAAAGGTGCTCTACAGGTGTCTTCAAAGGTACTTGTTGGGTTGGCGTATTTCGAGATTAGGATTTGTCACTCCGATTGTCGGAGAGGTATCTCTGGGCCCACTCGGTAATGCACATCACTATAAGCCTTGCAAGCATTGCAACTAATGAGTTAGTTGCGGGATGATGTATTACGGAACGAGTAAAGAAACTTGCCGGTGACGAGATTGAACTAGGTATTGAGATACCGACGATCGAATCTCGGGCAAGTAACATACCGATGACAAAGGGAACAACGTATGTTGTTATGCGATCTGACCGATAAATATCTTCGTAGAATATGTAGGAGACAATATGGGCATCCAGGTCCCGCTATTGGTTATTGACCAGAGAGGTGTTTCGGTCATGTCTACATAGTTCTCGAACCCGTAGGGTCCGCACGCTTAACGTTCGTTGACGATATAGTACTATATGAGTTATGTATGTTGGTGACCGAATGTTGTTCGGAGTCCGGGATGAGATCACGGACATGACGAGGAACTCCGAAATGGTCCGGAGATAAAGTTTGATATATGGGATAATAGTGTTTGGTCACCGGAAGGGTTCCGGAATTCACCGGAAGGGGTTCCGGATGTTTCCCGAAATGTTTGGGTACGAGAACACTTTATTTGGGCCAAAGGGGAAAGCCCACAAGGTTTTTGGAAAGCGCATAAGAAAGTTTTGCGGAGTCCAGGGCCAGACGCCGAGAACCCTGGCGTCTGGCCCTGGAGTCCGAGAAGGACTCTTGCCTTTTGGGTGAAACCGACTTTGTGGAGGCTTTTACTCCAAGTTTCGACCCCAAGGCTCAACATATAAATAGAAGGGTAAGGCTAGCACCCAAGACACATCAAGAAACACCAAGCCATGTGCCGGCAACCCCGTCCCCTCTAGTTTATCCTCTGTCCTAGTTTTCATAGTGCTTAGGTGAAGCCCTGTGGAGATTGTTCTTCACCAACACCGTCACCACGCCGTCGTGCTGCCGAAACTCATCTACTACTTCGCCCCTCTTGCTGGATCGAGAAGGCGAGGACGTCACCAAGCCGAACGTGTGCAGAACTCGGAGGTGCCGTGCTTTCGATACTTGGATCGGTCGGATCATGAAGACGTACGACTATATCAACCGCGTTGATATAACGCTTCCGCGGACAGTCTACGAGGGTACATAGACAACACTCTCCCACTACAAGAAATATGTCAACTAGTGACCTTCTGTCAGTGACCCTGGAAGAATTGGTCATAGATCTATGACCATTTCAGACCAATTGGTCAAAAGCTGTGCGGGGGGCTCCAAACCCTAAACTATAACGACCATTTTGGTCAGAAAGGTCATAATTTCCTTACACGAAATGGTCATAAAGCAGATAGCACTAGTCTGCTACCTTATTTCTAGCTGATCATGACCAATATAGATGGTCATAACCTTGTAAATTGTGGTGGGTTGCTATGACTAGGCGCCACCTCATCAGTTTTGCCTATGTGTCATGTCCATGTAGCAGTTTTTGCCCTAGGTTGTGAAGCAACCTATATTTCTGTCATTCCCAAAATTCCCAAAAAAATCTCATAAATTCTTTGGGTCATATCTTCATCAAATATGTAAAAGTCCTTCCTTGCCTAGTTCAAAACTAATTCAACAATATTCATTTTCCTATTCTGTTCACAACAACACTTTATGAAGGAAGTGCTATTTATATATTCTTGATTGTCCTCAGAATTTTTGGGCACTCTTTCATATCCAAATCATTACCGCATGACAAAATTCAGCTCCATTTGCCTAGCAAATCTTCCTCGGCAAATTTCCAAAGTTTTTGTCCACCTAGAGGCATTGTGAAGGAAGTACCTTTTTTATATCTCGAAATGACTTGAAATTTATGCAGTTCCTTCATATGCCCAAATTATCACCCTCCTCCAAATTGCAGCTCAGTCAAATCATCTATGTGAGCCCATGTTCAATTTATATTTTATGGCCAAATTGGCGCGTTGCAAAGCAAGTGTTATATAGACCCCTCCTATTACCCTCAAACTTTTCGGGCACTCTTCCATACCCAAATCATTGCCACATGATAATATTCAGCTCAATTTTCCTAGTAAATCTTTCTCAGGAAATTTCCAAAGTTTCTACCTCGAGAGAAGCTTTGTGAAGTAAGTACTAGCTAGGCTCACCCAAATAATCTGAAAATTTACCAGCGCATGACCATACCTATGTAACTTACCTACACCAATTTTTAGCTCATTTCATTCATCCAATCTCTCTCACTAGTTTTCCAAAGTTTTTGTCCATAGAAGAGCATTGTGAAGGAAGTACTACTTTGGCATGTCCAAATGGTATCAATTTTCTACAATGCTTTCCTATGCCCAAATAACCATCCTCCACCAAATTTCAGCTCAATCCATTCATTATTTTGAGCCCAGCTTCAACATTCATATTTTTGTCCAGCGTGGTACTTTGCAAAGCAAGTACCACCTAGGATCCTCCTTTTGAGATAAAAATGTGTGAAGACATTCTCCTTAGTAGATGATCATCCTCAGCCAAAACACACGCCCATTGGCCATGTGCATTTCCCGTACCGCTAATCAGACACTAGGCAGCTAATTCATGTTTGAGCATCGATCGATCTCCTCGTGAGAATCTTATGTTGTGATTTTATTCCTAGAACCTACCTGGGGAGTGCCCAACCCACTAGACATGCCTAGGCTGCCCAGAACACATGGCAACGCCACGGTTACGCGGTGACCACGCGGCGGGCATGCGAGTTTACGTGCTCTAGAGTTGGGGGCCTCGGCCACTGCCCAAACCTCGACATATCGCCACCAAACCATGTATTTATGATTAAATAGGTACTTATGTACCTAGAAATGATTTTTGGAAAAAATAAATAGTAAACTATGAGGCAGCTGCAGTTCAAATTTAACCCGCTTCCAACTGAATAGGCGGGGATTTGTCTTTTTCACCAGAGGTGGATCAAAACTTGCGACACCCAACCATTTTGTCAATTGTGCATTAAATATGGCCTAGTATTTTAGAAAATTGATTTGGTCCAATTTTGCAACAAATATATGGTAGGCCCTTCACAAAAAAACTCATTTCGGGCACTCAAAAAATGGAAAATGAATTTTCCGTGCAAAGAAAATGAAAACTCCCTTAGGAAACATTGTTTGGAATTCCAAGATGCACCCTTGTGCACAATATGAGATCATTTTAAAAAACTATGCCATGAGTGTGGCCATAAGATTGATCATTTGGCTTGAAAGCCATGAATCTTCACGCATGACAGCTCATTTCTGAGAACACTTTTTTAAAATAATTTCCATATTACAAGTTTATTATTTTTCCTGGAAACTTCGACACATATAATGACACAATGCGAAGGTTTTCCATTTTTTTGAATTTTTTTGAATTTTTTATGCCCATTTCAAAATGCGGTCAAAACGGCGGGCTTGACAGTTCCTAGCTAGTGGTTGAATCTTCGAAAACTTTTAATTTTCTATGATTAAATAGATACTTATGTACCTAGAAATAATTTTTGGAAAAAATAAATAGTAAACTATGAGGCAGCCACAGTTCAAATTTGACCCACTTCCTATTGAATCGACGGTAATTTGTCTTTTTCACCAGAGGTGGATCAAAACTTTTGACACCCAACCATTTTGTCAATCGTGCATTAAATATGGCCTAGTATTTTATAAAATTGATTTGGTCCAATTTTGCAACAAATATATGGTAGGCCCTTCACAAAAAAACTCATTTCGGGCACTCAGAAAATGGAAAATGAATTTTCCGTGCATAGAAAATGAAAACTCCCTTAGGCAACATTGTTTGCAATTCCAAGATGCACCCTTGTGCACAATATGAGATCATTTGAACAAACTATGCCATGAATGTGGCCATAAGATTGATCATTTGGCTTGAAAGCCATGAATCTTCACGCATGACAGCTCATTTCTGAGAACACTTTCTTAGAAGAATTTCCATATTACAAGTTTATTATTTTTCATGGAAACTTGGTCACATATAATGACACGATGCGAAGGTTTTCCAATTTTTTGAATTCTTTAAAAAAATTATGCCCGTTTCAAAATGTGGTCAAAACGGCGGGCTTGACCGTTCCTAGCTAGTGGTTGAATCTTGGAAAACTTTTGATATTTCTCTGATTAAATAGATACTTATGTACCTAGAAATAATTTTTGGAAAAAATAAATAGTAAACTATGAGGCAGCCACAGTTCAAATTTGACCCACTTCCTACTGAATCGACGGTAATTTGTCTTTTTCACCAGAGGTGGATCAAAACCTTTGACACCCAAACATTTTGTCAATCGTGCATTAAATATGGCCTAGTATTTTAGAAAATTGATTTGGTCCAATTTTGCAACAAATATATGGTAGGCCCTTCACAAAAAAACTCATTTCGGGCACTCAGAAAATGGAAAATGAATTTTCCGTGCATAGAAAATGAAAACTCCCTTAGGCAACATTGTTTGGAATTCCAAGATGCACCCTTGTGCACAATATGAGATCATTTGAACAAACTTTGCCATGAATGTGGCCATAAGATTGATCATTTGGCTCGAAAGCCATGAATCTTCACGCATGATAGCTCATTTCTGAGAACACTTTTTTAAAATAATTTCCATATTACAAGTTTATTATTTTCCTGGAAACTTGGTCACATATAATGACACAATGCGAAGGTTTTCCAATTTTTTGATTTTTTTTGAATTTTTTATGCCCGTTTCAAAATGCGGTCAAAACGGCGGGCTTGACAGTTCCTAGCTAGTGGTTGAATCTTGGAAAACTTTTGGTGTTTCTCTGATTAAATAGATACTTATGTACCTAGAAATAATTTTTAGAAAAAATAAATAGTAAACTATGAGGCAGCCACAGTTCAAATTTGACCCACTTCCTATTGAATCGACGGTAATTTGTCTTTTTCACCAGAGGTGGATCAAAACTTTTGACACCCAACCATTTTTTCAATCGTGCATTAAATATTGCCTAGTATTTTATAAAATTGATTTGGTCCAATTTTGCAACAAATATATGGTAGGCCCTTCACAAAAAAACTCATTTCGGGCACTTAGAAAATGGAAAATGAATTTTCCGTGCACAGAAAATGAAAACTCCCTTAGGCAACATTGTTTGGAATTCCAAGATGCACCCTTGTGCACAATATGAGATCATTTGAACAAACTATGCCATGAATGTGGCCATAAGATTGATCATTTGGCTTGAAAGCCATGAATCTTAACGCATGACAGCTCATTTCTGAGAACACTTTCTCAGAATAATTTCCATATTACAAGTTTATTATTTTTCATGGAAACTTGGTCACATATAATGACACGATGCGAAGGTTTTCCAATTTTTTGAATTCTTTTAAATTTTTTTATGCCCATTTCAAAATGCGGTCAAAACGGCGGGCTTGATCGTTCCTAGCTAGTGGTTGAACCTTGAAAAACTTTTAATGTTTCTCTGATTAAATAGATACTTATGTACCTAGAAATAATTTTTGGAAAAAATAAATAGTAAACTATGAGGCAGCCACAGTTCAAATTTGACCCACTTCCTGTTGAATCGACGGTAATTTGTCTTTTTCACCAGAGGTGGATCAAAACTTTTGACACCGAACCATTTTGGCAATTGTGCTTTAAATATGTACTAGTATTTTAGAAAATTGATTTGGTCCAATTTCGCAACAAATATATGGTAGGCCCTTCACAAAAAAAACTCATTTCGGGCACTCGGAAAATGGAAAATGAATTTTCTGTGCACAGAAAATGAAAACTCCCTTAGGCAACATTGTTTGGAATTCCAAGATACACCCTTGTGCACAATATGAGATCATTTGAACAAACTATGCCATGAATGTGGCCATAAGATTGATCATTCGGCTTGAAAGCCATGAATCTTCACGCATGACATCCCATTTCTGAGAACACTTTTTAAAAATAATTTCCATACTACAAGTTTATTATTTTTCCTGGAAACTTGGTCATATATAATGACACAATGTGAAGGTTTTCCAATTTTTTGAATTCTTTTGAATTTTTTTATGCCTATTTCAAAATGCAGTCAAAACGGCGGGCTTGACCATTCCTAGCTAGTGGTTGAATCTTGGAAAACTTTTGATGTTTCTCTGATTAAATAGATACTTATGTACCTAGAAATAATTTTTGGAAAAAATAAAGAGGAAACTATGAGGCAGTCACAGTTCAAATTTGACCCACTTCCTATTGAATCGACGGTAATTTGTCTTTTTCACCAGAGGTGGATCAAAACTTTTGACACCGAACCATTTTGGCAATTGTGCATTAAATATGTACTAGTATTTTAGAAAATTGATTTGGTCCAATTTCGCAACAAATATATGGTAGGCCCTTCACAAAAAAAACTCATTTCGGGCACTCGGAAAATGGAAAATGAATTTTCTGTGCACAGAAAATGAAAACTCCCTTAGGCAACATTGTTTGGAATTCCAAGATACACCCTTGTGCACAATATGAGATCATTTGAACAAACTATGCCATGAATGTGGCCATAAGATTGATCATTCGGCTTGAAAGCCATGAATCTTCACGCATGACATCCCATTTCTGAGAACACTTTTTAAAAATAATTTCCATACTACAAGTTTATTATTTTTCCTGGAAACTTGGTCATATATAATGACACAATGTGAAGGTTTTCCAATTTTTTGAATTCTTTTGAATTTTTTTATGCCTATTTCAAACTGCGGTCAAAACGGCGGGCTTGACCATTCCTAGCTAGTGGTTGAATCTTGGAAAACTTTTGATGTTTCTCTGATTAAATAGATACTTATGTACCTAGAAATAATTTTTGGAAAAAATAAAGAGGAAACTATGAGGCAGTCACAGTTCAAATTTGACCCACTTCCTATTGAATCGACGGTAATTTGTCTTTTTCACCAGAGGTGGATCAAAACTTTTGACACCCAACCATTTTGTCAATCATGCATTAAATATGGCCTAGTATTTTAGAAAATTGATTTGGTCCAATTTTGCAACAAATATATGGTAGGCCCTTCACAAAAAAAACTCATTTCGGGCACTTAGAAAATGGAAAATGAATTTTCCGTGCACAGAAAATGAAAACTCCCTTAGGCAACATTGTTTGGAATTCCAAGATGCACCCTTGTGCACAATATGGGATCATTTGAACAAACTATGCCATGAATGTGGCCATAAGATTGATCATTTGGCTTGAAAGTCATGAATCTTCACGCATGACAGCTCATTTCTGAGAACACTTTCTTAGAATAATTTCCATATTATAAGTTCATTATTTTTCCTTGAAACTGGGTCACATATAATGACACGATGCGAAGGTTTTCCAATTTTTTGAATTCTTTTAAATTATTTATGCCCGTTTCAAAATGCGGTCAAAACGGCGGGCTTAATCGTTCCTAGCTAGTGGTTGAATCTTGGAAAACTTTTGATATTTCTCTAATTAAATAGATACTTATGTACCTAGAAATAATTTTTGGAAAAAATAAATAGTAAACTATGAGGCAGCCACAGTTCAAATTTGACCCACTTCCTACTGAATCGACGCTAATTTGTCTTTTTCACCAGAGGTGGATCAAAACTTTGGACACCCAACCATTTTGTCAATCATGCATTAAATATGGCCTAGTATTTTAGAAAATTGATTTGGTCCAATTTTGCAACAAATATATGGTAGGCCCTTCACACAAAAATTCATTTCGGGCACTCGGAAAATGGAAAATGAATTTTCCGTGCACAGAAAATGAAAACTCCCTTAGGCAACATTGTTTGGAATTCCAAGATGCACCCTTGTGCACAATATGAGATCATTTGAACAAACTTTGCCATGAATGTGGCCATAAGATTGATCATTTGGCTTGAAAGCCATGAATCTTCACGCATGACATCTCATTTCTGAGAACACTTTTTTAAAATAATTTCCATATTACAAGTTTATTATTTTTCCTTGAAACTTGGTCACATATAATGACACAATGCGAAGGTTTTCCAATTTTTTGAATTTTTTTGAATTTTTTATGCCCGTTTCAAAATGCGGTCAAAACGGCGGGCTTGACAGTTCCTAGCTAGTGGTTGAATCTTGGAAAAAATTTGATGTTTCTATGATTAAATAGATACTTATGTACCTAGAAATAATTTTTGGAAAAAATAAATAGTAAACTATGAGGCAGCCACAGTTCAAATTTGACCCACTTCCTGTTGAATCGATGGTAATTTGTCTTTTTCACCAGAGGTGGATCAAAACTTTTGACACCCAACCATTTTGGCAATTGTGCATTAAATATGTACTAGTATTTAAGATAATTGATTTGGTCCAATTTCGCAACAAATATATGGTAGGCCCTTCACAAAAAAAACTCATTTCGGGCACTCGGAAAATGGAAAATGAATTTTCTGTGCACAAAAAATGAAAACTCCCTTAGGCAACATTGTTTGGAATTCCAAGATACACCCTTGTGCACAATATGAGATCATTTGAACAAACTATGCCATGAATATGGCCATAAGATTGATCATTCGGCTTGAAAGCCATGAGTCTTCACGCATGACAGCTCATTTCTGAGAACACTTTTTAAAAATAATTTCCATATTACAAGTTTATTATTTTTCCTGGAAACTTGGTCACATATAATGACACAATGTGAAGGTTTTCCAATTTTTTGAATTCTTTTGAATTTTTTTATGCCCGTTTCAAAATGCGGTCAAAACGGCGGGCTTGACCGTTCCTAGCTAGTGGTTGAATCTTGGAAAACTTTTGATATTTCTCTGATTAAATAGATACTTATGTACCTAGAAATATTTTTTGGAAAAAATAAAGAGGAAACTATGAGGCAGCCACAGTTCAAATTTGACCCACTTCCTCCTGAATCGATGGTAATTTGTCTTTTTCACCAGAGGTGGATCAAAAGTTTTGACACCCAACCATTTTGTCAATTGTGCATTAAATATGGCCTAGTATTTTAGAAAATTGATTTGGTCCAATTTTGCAACAAATATATGGTAGGCCCTTCACACAAAAAACTCATTTCGGGCACTTGGAAAATGGAAAATGAATTTTCCGTGCATAGAAAATGAAAACTCCCTTAGGCAACATTGTTTGGAATTCCAAGATGCACCCTTGTGCACAATATGAGATCATTTGAACAAACTATGCCTTGAATGTGGCCATTAAATTGATCATTTGGCTTGAAAGCCATGAATCTTCACGCATGACAGCTCATTTCTGAGAACACTTTTTTAAAGTAATTTCCATATTACAAGTTTATTATTTTTCCTGGAAACTTGGTCACATATAATGACACAATGCGAAGGTTTTCCAATTTTTTGAATTCTTTTGAATTTTTTTATGCCCGTTTCAAAATGCGGTCAAAACGGCGGGCTTGGCCGTTCCTAGCTAGTGGTTGAATCTTGGAAAACTGTTGATGTTTCTCTGATTAAATAGATACTTATGTACCTAGAAATAATTTTTGGAAAAAATAAAGAGGAAACTATGAGGCAGCCACAGTTCAAATTTGACCCGCTTCCTACTGAATCAGCGGTAATTTGTCTTTTTCACCAGAGGTGGATAAAAGCTTTTGAAACCCAACCATTTGATCAATTGTGCATTAAATATGGCCTAGTATTTTAGAAAATTGATTTGGTCCAATTTTGCAACAATTATTTGGTAGGCCCTTCACAATTAAACCCATTTTGGGCACTCGAAGAATGAAAAATTGAGTTTTCATCTAAAGAAAATGAAAACTTTCTTAGGCAACATTGTTTGGCATTTGAAGATGAACTCTTGTGCACAATATGAGATCAATATTTGTTTTTTCATGTGAAAAAGTAGAAGAAAAACAAAAGAAAAAACACAATCATATGTGCTCTATTCCCATTGGTGAAATTCCTTGTCACACAGATCGATGACATGGCGCCCATCCATCCATCCATCTCTCCATACCACATCCATCCATCTATGTACAGAAAAAAAGAAAATGAAAAAGAAAACCCCACCCGCATCCACCTACCCAAACCCTACCCAGATCCCATCGATCCCCTCCTCCCATCGCCCCCCTCCTCCCCCCATCTCCTCGCCGTCGCCATCGACGGCACTCCCCACCGCCGCCATCGATCCCTCCCACTGCCGTCTCCCTCCCTCAGATCGAGCTCCCCCTCCCCTCTCCCTCCCACCTCTCGAAGCTCTCGCGTCCCACAGCCGCGCACCATGCTCCTCTGCAGCTTCTGCGGCGATGCAACCTCCGCAGACTACCACGCCACCTCCTCCTTCCAGATCGCAGCCGCCACCTCCCTCCGGCGGAGCACGCCGCCGTCCATGGCATCCCCCATGCCCTACTCCTCTCGCCCTTCCCCTTCCCCCATCCAACCAAACCAACCAGCCCACCCGGCATCCTCCCTCCTCCAAGAAAGCAAAGCCGCACCCTCTCCCCTCGGATCCATGGTGCTGCTTAGCGCCGGCGGCCGCGGGCTCTCTCCCATCGGCGCACTGCTGCCGCCCCCACCCTCTTCCCTTCTCGAGCTGCTCAGGCGGCGCCCAAATCTGGCTCAGCGGCGGCCGGGACTTGCTCCACGGCGTGCGGCTCAGATCCTCTCCCCACTCCCAGATCCAACTTGCCACCGTAGAACGAGGAGATCGTGGCCAGGATCTTCAAGACGCAGTGGTCGTCATCGCGGTCCGCTCCTCCACTGACTCGAGAAAGTTCCCCGGTGCTAAGGTACCCCAAGGAGTTCGTGCAGCGGTTCGAGCTCCTCGGGCCGGTCCGGTTCGGGACGGAGGTGGTGAGCGTCTGCCGCAGCAGGGACGACGACGCGGGCTGGAGGCTGAGGCTCACCTGCGTTGGCAGCGAGCTGGAGGAGTTGGCAACAACTAGTTCATGCTCGTCTCTGCTCCCTCGGCCTCCTCTGCTTCCACTCCAAGGACGCCGACGCCCTCCTCTCCGTCGAAGGTCGCCGGAACCATGATGGCCAGCGCGCCCGTGCGCGAGGAGACGATGACGACCCCAACAAGCCCTCCAAGGCCAGGAAGAAGGCCGTCGCCAAGGGCAACCAGCCGCCCCAGCACCAATAGTACCTCCAAGGTATCGCGCACGCACGCCCCCCGATCCCACCACCTCTGTATATTGCTTGGTCCTGATCTCGGCCATCTTGTTGATTGCATGTGAACCTGAATGAACAGCCTTGGCTCGTTCAGTTTTGTAATCACTAGTATGTTCAGCCTTGACATTGAATCTGAATTAACATTCTTGTTGTTTTATTCTGTAATTCCTTTTGATCCCTGTGACTGCTGCACTAAGCTCTCACCTGTAGCATGGTGCTAAACAACTGGTAAATTAGGATATATACAAGAGATGTTTCTATTTTGCACTGCTCATACTGTACATACTGTCTTCAATAAAAACTGTATCAAATTTTGTGGCGCATGCCATGATCCATCTGATGGATTTCTTGCACCTGCAAACCTTGATGTATAATTACACACTTTGATAAATCCAATACCTTATTACAAATCCATTCGGCCAGTTAGATCTTAAGCCTTTGCAAGCTCGGTTGATATGATCTATTATGTGAGCATTTTACTAAATCCTTCTGCTACTTCCATTTGTGTTTTATGATAAACTGATGTGTAACATTTTGCATAGAAGCAATTATCTTTCTCTGTATTCAACAGTGAATTATATAACTGAGATTTATTTTGGCAGGCCAATGCTGCTAATGAACGAATGATAATTCATGCGTTTCTTTGCAGGTTGCTCTGATCTGGTTGTGTGAAGGAACATGCAAGGTCTGCTACTATTGTTGTGCTTCCTTGAACGATCTGGTGAAGGACAATTTGGTCCATAGGTCGTCCCCCATACTATCTCTCTCTGCTGCATAGTTAGGTTCAGTTTTTTTGTTCTCTTTCTAGTTTAAGCGTAAGCAGATTCCAGTAGGTCTCTATGTATGTGGATCATGAGTTAGAATATCTAATCTAATTACGGACTGCAGACTTGCTATGTCATGATCAAACTTGCTTGCATTCAGTTCAGAAAATTTCTGAATTCTCTGGTGTTTGCTTTCACTCAATGATTGTGGTACTGGTAGTCAAATTAGATGCCTCCTTTGATGTAATTCACTCGTTTCCCTGCCATGATTTATCTTGAATTTTGGTAGTGTGACAAACACATTAGCAAATCTAAATAACTTTGACATATTTGCTCTATTATCTTGCACTGGATTGGCACCTTTCATTACCCTATACAAATATATCTCAATTCCGCTAACACTGTTCCTTGTGTATGGTCTTAACCCTTTTGGTTGCATGATACTTCTATAACTGTAGCCTTTAATGAATTCAATGTATGATTGTGATGAGAATTATATGATACCTACCTGTTTTTATCCTTGATCAGTATCATTTATGGTCTCTATTCTTATTACTTGCTGTACATTTAGTGCCTATACATCGTTGTGTTTTGCGGGTCTAGTCCTTCACTGTTATAGTTTGAAACCACTTCATAACTCATAATTTGTTTGTCATGATTCATTGCTTATGAAAATTATTACAAATATGTTGAAAATTGCATAGAAGAATTTTGTGCCATCTCTGCAACTGTGCTAGATGTGATGTTCCTGAAACTTATTATGGTATCTGTACTGTCCTTATGTTGCAACACTACAATTATTATTTCTCATCCTTACGCAGACAAGAAAGCTAACTTTGCTCTAGCCTTGTCATCAAAGAATCGAAATAAATAAAGGTCGACGCATCTTTAAAATTACATGTCAAACTTAGTTTTTGAGGCTATGTTGCATTTGTAGTTCTTGCTCTATTAAATTTGAGGCTACGTTGCATTTGTAGTTCTTGCTTTGTTAAATCTGAGATTGATGAAAATGGTATATAGAAAGCAAAAAATTGTAGCCACATAATGATGTTGTATGGTACCCCCAGCAAGTAATATGCTTGAATCAATTTGATTTTTCCTGATTATAATTATCTTATAGTATCGTGATGTTCGCAGGTATATGCGAGTCCGGCAGTGCGGTGGCAGTCCCCGTGGAACGAGCGCTGGACTACTCCCTTGGCTAGGCGTACCTGTGCAAGCACGAATGGAGCGAAGACTTACTGTTGGTGTTGCCCGCCAAGTTCTCCAGCCCATGGTGAACCGAGGCTATCTCAAGTGCTTCGTTGGTTGGGTTGCGTTCTTTGCTGCTGGTCTCATGAATGGGGTACATTTCTGAAACTGAACTAGCTTGAGTGCCTATTTTCTTCTTAAGTTGTCATTTTACCAAACATTTGTTGATTGTAGAAATGTTATATTTAGTTCCTGATTAATGATTTTCATCAATAAATTGTTGGTCACACGAGTCAAGCTTGTGCTCATATTTAGCTAGTTTTGGATGTATGTCGATCCAAATGTCCAGAAAAATAGAAGCTAACCATGTCAAAAGTTAGAGCACTCTTGATTGCTATATTAGGGCAGCACTGACCATGTGCTGTTTTTCTTGAAGGAAGTTATTTTTCTTGGAGGAAGGGCAAGGAGGAGGCAACACGTTGGAAGCTGGAGGACCCAGGGATGGATAATATGTGTTGGTCTCGCCGTCTACCTGGCCCTTTTGTTGATAAATCCATTGCGCAATGTAAGCTTCCTGTGGCTCCGCTTTGAACTAGTGAGACATGTTCTATCTGCATGAATTTGGTCCATCTTAATAGTATGGAATGCCTTTACAACAATATATGTGATCCTTGACTAGTTAGTTTCTAGAATGCTAGTCCATATGGAATCTTTTTTATATCTTTTTTAATGTGAGTCAGCACCAATCCTTGACAGGGTGACCGTGGAAGGGATGGAAATTCATATTGCTGTTTGTAATGAAGGTCACAGCCTAATCGTGAATATGGTCGTCTAGTGAGTATGGCATATGGTTCATATGGCAGGAGCATGTGCCCAGTTTGCGATCGCTATTGACAGGAGCTCCATTCCGAAGAAGATTGAAGACAATTGTGGAGTTGTAAATTACTGTAGCCAGCTATCACACTTGTAGAGCTTTTAATATTGTGATTCCAATTGTATTACGTGTTATTGGTAGAGCAAGAGCTCCATACTGATTCTGGCCGTTGTTATTTGAAGTATTACATGTGTTTTTGTTGGGGAACGTAGTAATTTCAAAAAAATTCCTACGCACACGCAAGATCATGGTGATGCATAGCAATGAGAGAGGAGAGTGTTGTCTACGTACCCTCGTAGACCGAAAGCGGAAGCGTTAGCACAACGCGTTTGATGTAGTCGTATGTCTTCATGGCCCGACCGATCAAGCACCGAAACTACGACACCTCCGAATTCTAGCACACGTTCAGCTTGATGACGATCCCCGGACTCCGATCCAGCAGAATGTCGGGGAAGAGTTCCGTCAGCACGACGGCATGGTGACAATCTTGATGTTCTACCGTCGCAGGGCTTCGCCTAAGCACCGCTACAATATTATCGAGGATTATGGTGGAGGGGGGCACCGCACACGGCTAAGAGATCAATGATCAATTGTTGTGTTCATGGGGTGCCCCTGCCCCCGTATATAAAGGAGCAAGGGAGGGAGGCGGCCGGCGTAGGAGGAGGGCGTGCCGAGGGGGGAGTCCTACTCTAATCGGGAGTAGGACTCCTCCTTCCCTTGTTGGAGTAGGAGAGAAGGAAAGAGGGGGAGAGGAACAAGGAAAAGTGGGCTGCACCCCTTGTCCAATTCGGACCAGAGGGGGGACGTGCGCCTCCTTCCTTTTGGCCTCTCTCCTCTATTCCCGTATGGCCCAATAAGGCCCATATACTCCCCGGCGAATTCCTGTAACTCTCCGGTACTCCGAAAAATAGCCGAATCACTCGGAACCTTTCCGATGTCCGAATATAGTCGTCCAATATATCGATCTTTACGTCTCGACCATTTCGAGACTCCTCGTCATGTCCCCGGTCTCATCCGGGACACCGAACTCCTTTGGTACATCAAAACTCATAAACTCATAATATAACTGTCATCGAAACCTTAAGCGTGCGGACCCTACGGGTTCGAGAACAATGTAGACATGACCGAGACACATCTTCGGTCAATAACCAATAGCGGAACCTGGATGCTCATATTGGCTCCCACATATTCTACGAAGATCTTTATCGGTCAGACCGCATAACAACATACGTTGTTCCCTTTGTCATCGGTATGTTACTTGCCCGAGATTCGATCGTCGGTATCTCAATACCTAGTTCAATCTCGTTATCGGCAAGTCTCTTTACTCGTTCCGTAATACATCATCCTGCAACTAACTCATTAGTTGCAATGCTTGCAAGGCTTAAGTGACGTGCATTACCGAGAGGGCCCAGAGATACCTCTCCGACAATCGGAGTGACAAATCCTAATCTCGAAATACGCCAACCCAACAAGTACCTTCGGAGACACCTGTAGAGCACCTTTATAATCACCCAGTTACATTGTGACGTTTGGTATCACACAAAGTGTTCCTACGATAAACGGGAGTTGCATAATCTCATAGTCATAGGAGCATGTATAAATCATGAAGAAAGCAATAGCAACAAACTAAACGATCAAGTGCTATGCTAACGAAATGGGTCAAGTCAATCACATCATTCTCCTAATGATGTGATCCCGTTAATCAAATGACAACTCATGTCTATGGTTAGGAAACATAACCATCTTTGATCAATGAGCTAGTCAAGTAGAGGCATACTAGTGACACTCTGTTTGTCTATGTATTCACACATGTATTATGTTTCCGGTTAATACAATTCTAGCATGAATAATAAACATTTATGATGATATAAGGAAATAAATAATAACTTTATTATTGCCTCTAGGGCATATTTCCTTCAGTCTCCCACTTGCACTAGAGTCAATAATCTAGTTCACATCGCCATGTGATTTAATACCAATAGTTCACATCACCATGTGATTAACACCCATAGTCCACATCACATGTGACCAACACCCAAAGGGTTTACTAGAGTCAATAATCTAGTTCACATCGCTATGTGATTAACACCCAAAGAGTACTAAGGTGTGATCATATTTTGCTTGTGAGAGAATCTAGTCAACGGGTCTACCACATTCAGATCTGTACGTATTTTGCAAATTTCTAGGTCAACAATGCTCTGCACGGAGCTACTTTAGCTAATTGCTCCCACTTTCAATATGTATCCAGATTGAGATTTAGAGTCATCTGGATCAGTGTCAAAACTTGTATCAACATAACCATTTACGACGAACCTTTTGTCACCTCCATAATTGAGAAACATATCCTTATTCCACTAAGGATAATTTTGACCAATGTCCAGTGATCTACTCCTAGATCACTATTGTACTCCCTTGCCAAACTTAGGGCAGGGTATACAATAGGTCTGGTACACAGCATGGCATACTTTATAGAACCTATGGCTGAGGCATAGGGAATAACTTTCATTTTCTCTCTATCTTCTGCCATGGTCTGGTTTTTGAGTCTTACTCAACTTCACACGTTGTAACACAGGCAAGAACTCCTTCTTTGACTGTTCCATTTTGAACTACTTCAAAATCTTGTCAAGGTATGTACTCATTGAAAAACTTATCAAGTGTCTTGATCTATCTCTATAGATCTTGATGCTCAATATGTAAGCAGCTTCACCGAGGTCTTTCTTTGAAAAACTCCTTTCAAACATTCCTTTATGCTTTGCAAAATAATTCTACATTATCTCCGATCAACAATATGTCATTCACATGTACTTATCAGAAATGTTGTAGTGCTCCCACTCACTTTCTTGTAAATACAGGCTTCATCGCAAGTCTGTATAAAACTATATGCTTTGATCAACTTATCAAAGCGTATATTCCAACTCCGAGATGCTTGCACCAGTCCATAGATGGATCGTTGGAGCTTGCATATTTTGTTAGTACCTTTAGGATTGACAAAACCTTCTGGGTGCATCATATACAACTCTTCTTTAATAAATCCATTAAGGAATGCAGTTTTGTTTATCCATTTGCCAGATTTCATAAAATGCGGCAATTGCTAACATGATTCGGACATACATAAGCATAGATACGAGTGAGAAACTCTCATCGTAGTCAACACCTTGAACTTGTCGAAAACCTTTTTGCGACAATTCTAGCTTTGTAGATAGTAACACTAATATCAGCGTCCGTCTTCCTCTTGAAGATCCATTTAATCTCAATGACTCGCCGATCGTTGGGCAAGTCAATCAAAGTCCATACTTTGTTCTCATATATGGATCTCATCTCAGATTTCATGGCCTCAAGCCATTTCACGGAATCTGGGCTCATCATCGCTTCCTCATAGTTCATAGGCTCGTCATGGTCAAGTAACATGACCTCTAGAACAGGATTACCGTACCACTCTAGTGCGAATCTCACTCTGGTTTACCTACGAGGTTTCGGTAGTAACTTGATCTGAAGTTACATGATCATCATCATTAGCTTCCTCACTAATTGGTGTAGTAGTCACAGGAACATATTTCTGTGATGAACTACTTTCCAATAAGGGAGCAGGTACAGTTACCTCATCAAGTTCTACTTTCCTCCCACTCACTTCTTTCGAGAGAAACTCCTTCTCTAGAAAGGATCCATTCTCAGCAACGAATATCTTGCCTTCAGATCTGTGATAGAAGGTGTACCCAACATTTTCTTTTGGGTATCCTATGAAGATGCACTTATCCGATTTGGGTTTGAGCCTATCAGGTTGAAACTTTTTCACATAAGCATTGCAACCTCAAACTTTAAGAAACGACAGCTTAGGTTTCTTGCCAAACCATAGTTCATACGATGTCGTCTCAACAGATTTAGATGGTGCCCTATTTAACGCGAATGTAGCTGTCTCTAATGCATAATCCCAAAACAATAGCGGTAAATCAGTAAGAGACGTCATAGATCGCACCCTATCTAATAAAGCACGGTTACGATGTTCAGACACACCATTACACTGTGGTATTCCAGGTGGCGTGACTAGTGAAACTATTTCACAATGTTTTAACTGAAGGCCAAACTCATAACTCAAATATTTTCGTTCTGCGATCATATCATAGAAACTTTTATTTTTGTTACGATGATTCTCCACTTCACTCTAAAATTCTTCGAACTTTTCAAATGTTTCAGATTTGTGTTTCATCAAGTAGATATACTCATATCTGCTCAAATCATCTGTGAAGATCAGAAAATAAGGATACCTGCCGCGAGCCTCAATATTCATCGAACCACATACATCAGTATGTATGATTTCCAACAAATCTGTTGTTTGCTCCATTGTTCCGGAGAACGGAGTCTTAGTCATCTTGCCCATGAGGTATGGTTCGCAAGCATCAATGGATTCATAATCAAGTGATTCCAAAAGCCCATCAGCATGGATTTTCTTCATGCGTTTTACACCAATATGACCTAAACGGCAGTGCCACAAATAAGTTGCACTATCATTATTAACTTTGCATCTTTTGGTTTCAATATTATGAATATGTGTATCACTACGATCGAGATCCAACGAACCATTTTCATTGGGTGTGTAACCATATAAGGTTTTATTCATGTAAATAGAACAACAATTTATTCTCTTACTTGAATAATCGTATTGCAATAAACATGATCAAATCATATTCATGCTCAACGCAAACACCAAATGACACTTATTTAGGTTCAACACTAATCCCGAAAGTATAGGGAGTGTGCGATGATGATCATATCAATCTTGGAACCACTTCCAACATACATCATCACTTCACCCTTAACTAGTCTCTGTTCATTCTTCAACTCCCGTTTCGAGTTATTACTCCTAGCAACTGAACCAGTATCAAATACCGAGGGGTTTCTACGAACACTAGTAAAATACACATCAATAATATGTATATCAAATATACCTTTGTTCACTTTGCCATCCTTCTTATCCGCCAAATACCTGGGGTAGTTCCGCTTCCAATGACCAGTCCCTTTGAAGTAGAAGCACTCAGTTTCAGGCTTCGGTCCAGACTTGGGTTTTTCACTTGAGCAGCAACTTGCTTGCCGTTCTTCTTGAAGTTCCCCTTTCTACCCTTTGTCCCTTTACTTGAAACTAGTGGTTTTGTTTACCATCAACACTTGATGCTTTTCTTGATTTCTACCTTCGTCGATTTAAGCATCACGAAGAGCTTGGGAATCGTTTCCGTTATCCCTTGCATATTATAGTTCTTCACGAAGTTCTACTAACTTGGTGATGGTGACTAGAGAATTCTGTCAATCACTATTTTATCTGGAAGATTAACTCCCACTTGATTCAAGCGATTATAGTACCCAGACAATCTAAGAAGATGCTCACTGCTTGAGCTATTCTCCTCCATCTTTTAGCTATAGAACTTGTTGGAGACTTCATATCTCCCAACTCAGGTATTTGCTTGAAATATTAACTTCAACTCCTGGAACATCTCATATGTTCCATGACGTTAAAAACGCCTTTGAAGTCCCGATTCTAAGCCGTTAAGCATGGTGCACTAAACTATCAAGTAGTCATCATATTGAGCTAGCCAAACGTTCAGAACGTCTGCATCTGCTCCTGCAATAGGTCTGTCACCTAGCGGTGCATCAAGGACATAATTCTTCTGTGCAGCAATGAGGATAATCCACAGATCACGGATCCAATCTGCATCATTGCTACTAACATTTTTCAACTTAGTTTTCTCTAGGAACATATAAAAATTAAATGGGGAGCAACATCGCGAGCTATTGATCTACAACATAGATATGTTAATACTACCAGGACTAAGTTCATGATAAATTAAAGTTCAATTAATCATATTACTTAAGAACTCCCACTTAGATAGACATCCCTCTAATCATCTAAGTGATCACGTGATCCAAATCAACTAAAGCATAACCGATCATCACGTGAAATGGAATAGCTTTCAATGGTGAACATCATTATGTTGATCATATCTACTATATGATTCACGCTCGAACTTTCGGTCTCAGTGTTCCGAGGCCATATCTGCATATGCTAGGGTCGTCAAGTTTAACCTGAGTATTCTGCGTGTGCAAAACTGGCTTGCACCCGTTGTAGATGGACGTAGAGCTTATCACACCCGATCATCACGTGGTGTCTGGGCACGACGAACTTTCGCAACGGTGCATACTCAGGGAGAACACTTTTATCTTGAAATTTAGTGAGAGATCATCTTATAATGCTACCGTCAAACAAAGCAAGATAAGATGCATAAAAGATAAATGTCACATGCAATCAATATAAGTGATATGATATGGCCATCATCATCTTGTGCTTGTGATCTCCATCTCCGAAGCACCGTCATGATCACCATCGTCACCGGCGCGACACCTTGATCACCATCGTACCATCATTGTTGTCTCGCCAATCTTATGCTTCCACGACTATCACTACCGCTTAGTGATAAAGTAAAGCATTACAGCGCAATTGCATTGCATACAATAAAGCAACAACCATATGGCTCCTGCCAGTTGCCGATAACTCGGTTGCAAAACATGATCATCAAATACAATAAAATTTAGCATCATGTCTTGACCATATCACATCACAACATGCCCTGCAAAAACAAGTTAGACGTCCTCTACTTTGTTGTTGCAAGTTTTACGTGGCTGCTACGGGCTGAGCAAAACCTTTCTTACCTACGCATCAAAACCACAACGATAGTTTGTCAAGTTGGTGCTGTTTTAACCTTCGCAAGGACCGGGCGTAGCCACACTCGGTTCAACTAAAGTTGGAGAAACTGACACCCGCCAGCCACCTGTGTGCAAATCACGTCGGTAGAACCAGTCTCGCGTAAGCGTACGCGTAATGTCGGTCTGGGCCACTTCATCCAACAATACCGTCGAACCAAAGTGTGACATGCTGGTAAGCAGTATGACTTATATCGCCCACAACTCACTTGTGTTCTACTCGTGCACAACATCAACGCATAAAACCTAGGCTCTGATGCCACTGTTGGGGAACTTAGTATATAGTAATGGCGCACCACATGTCTGGTGCGCCATTAGTGTCAATTCCATCTATAGCCCTTTTCCTAGTAGTGAGTAGATCACTGGACATTGGTCAAAATTATCCTTAGTGGAATAAGGATATGTTTCTCGATTATGGGAGTGACAAAAGGTTCGTCGTAAAGGGTTACGTCGATGCAAATTTTGACACTGGTCCAGATGACTCTAAATCTCAATCTGGATACATATTGAAAGTGGGAGAAATTAACTAGAGTAGCTCTGTGCAGAGCATTGTTGACATAGAAATTTTCAAAATACTTACGGATCTGAATGTGACAGACCCGTTGACTAAAATTCTCTCACAAGCAAAACATGATCACACCTCAGTACTCTTTGGGTGTTAATCACATAGCGATGTGAACTAGATTATTGACTCTAGTAAACCCTTTGGGTGTTGGTCACATGTCGATATGAACTATGGGTGTTAAAATCACATGGTGATGTGAACTATTGATGTTAAATCACATGGCGATGTGAACTAGATTATTGACTCTAGTGCAAGTGGGAGACTGAAGGAAATATGCCCTAGAGGCAATAATAAAGTTATTATATATTTCCTTATATCATGATAAATGTTTATTACTCATGCTAGAATTGTATTAACCGGAAACATAATACATGTGTGAATACATAGACAAACGGAGTGTCACTAGTATGCCTCTATTTGACTAGCTCGTTGATCAAAGATGGTTATGTTTCCTAACCTAGACATGAGTTGTCATTTGATTAACGGGATCACATCATTAGGAGAATGATGTGATTGACTTGACCCATTCCGTTAGCATAGCACTTGATCGTTTAGTTTGTTGCTATTGCTTTCTTCATGACTTATACATGTTCCTATGACTATGAGATTATGCAACTCCCGTTTACCAGAGGAACACTTTGTGTGCTACCAAACGTCGCAACATAACTGGGTGATTATAAAGGTGCTCTACAGGTGTCTCCGAAGGTACTTGTTGGGTTGGCGTATTTCGAGGTTAGGATTTGTCACTCCGATTGTCGGAGAGGTATCTCTGGGCCCTCTCGGTAATGTCCATCACATAAGCCTTGCAAGCATTGCAACTAATGAGTTAGTTGCGAGATGATGTATTACGAAACGAGTAAATAGACTTGCCGGTAACGAGATTGAACTAGGTATTGAGATACCGACGATCGAATCTCGGGCAAGTAACATACCGATGACAAAGGGAACAACGTATGTTGTTATGCGGTCTGACCGATAAAGATCTTCATAGAATATGTAGGAGCCAATATGAGCATCCAGGTTCTGCTATTGGTTATTGATTGGAGACGTGTCTCGGTCATGTCTACATTGTTCTCGAACCCGTAGGGTCCGCACGCTGAAGGAAAAGGAGGGAGTCCTACTCCCGGAAGGAGTAGGACTCCTCCCTGGCGCGCCTCCTCCTGGCCGGCCGCCCCTCCCCCTTGCTCCTTTATATACGGGGGCAGGGGGGCACCTCTAGAGACACAAGTTGATCTTCGTGATCGTTCTCTTAGCCGTGTGCGGTGCCCCCCTCCAGCATAATCCTCGATAATATTGTAGCGGTGCTTAGGCGAAGCCCTGCGACGGTAGAACATCAAGATCGTTACCACGCCGTCGTGTTGACGGAACTCTTCCCCGACACTTTGCTAGATCGGAGTCCGGGGATCATCATCGAGCTGAACGTGTGCTAGAACTCGGAGGTGCCGTAGTTTCGGTGCTTGATCGGTCGGGCCGTGAAGACGTACGACTACATCAACCGCGTTGCCATAACGCTTCCACTGTCGGTCTACGAGGGTACATAGACAACACTCTCCCCTCTCGTTGCTATGCATCACCATGATCTTGCGTGTGCATAGGAATTTTTTTGAAATTACTACGTTCCCCTTCATGTTCACCGTTGATACTACTCCATCTCACGTGATGATCGGACATGGTTTAGTTGATATGGATCACGTGATCACTTAGAGGATTAGAGGGATGTCTATCTAAGTGGGAGTTCTTAAGTAATATGATTAAATTGAACTTAAATTTATCATGTACTTAGTACCTGATAGTATCTTGCTTGTCTATGTTGATTGTAGATAGATGGCCCGTGTTGTTGTTCCGTTGAATTTTAATGCATTCCTTGAGAAAGCAAAGTTGAAAGATGATGGTAGCAATTACATGGACTGGGTCCGTAACTTGAGGATTATCCTCATTGCTGCACAGAAGAATTACGTCTTGGAAGCACCGCTAAGTGACAAGCCTGCTGCAGGAGCAACACTAGATGTTATGAACGTCTGGCAGAGCAAAGCTGATGACTACTTGATAGTTCAGTGTGGCATGCTTTACGGCTTAGAACCGGGTCTTCAACGATGTTTTGAACGTCATGGAGCATATGAGATGTTCCAGGAGTTGAAGTTAATATTTCAAGCAAATGCCTGGATTGAGAGATATGAAGTCTCCAATAAATTCTATAGTTGCAAGATGGAGGAGAATAGTTCTGTCAGTGAACATATACTCAAAATGTCTAGGTATCATAATCACTTGACTCAACCGGGACTTAATCTTCCTGTTGATAGTGTCATTGACAAAGTTCTTCAATCACTGCCACCAAGCTACAAAAGCTTCGTGATGAACTATAATATGCAAGGGATGAACAAGACTATTCCCGAGCTCTTCGCGATGCTAAAAGCCGCAGAAGTAGAAATCAAGAAGGAGCATCAAGTGTTGATGGTCAATAAGACCGCCAGTTTCAAGAAAAAGGGCAAAGGGAAGAAGAAGGGGAACTTCAAGAAGAACAGCAAACAAGTTGCTGCTCAGGAGAAGAAACCCAAGTCTGGACCTAAGCCTGAGACTGAGTGCTTCTACTACAAGCAGACTGGTCACTAGAAGCGGAACTGCCCCAAGTATTTGGCGGATAAGAAGGATGGCAAAGTGAACAAAGGTATATGTGATATACATGTTATTGATGTGTACCTTACTAATGCTCGCAGTAGCACCTGTGTATTTGATACTGGTTCTGTTGCTAACATTTGCAACTCGAAACAGGGGCTACGGATTAAGCGAAGATTAGCTAAGGATGAGGTGACGATGCGCGTGGGAAATGGTTCCAAAGTCGATGTGATCGCGGTCGGCACGCTACCTCTACATCTACCTTCGGGATTAGTATTAGACCTAAATAATTGTTATTTGGTGCCAGCATTGAGCATGAACATTATATCTGGATCTTGTTTGATGCGAGACGGTTATTCATTTAAATCAGAGAATAATGGTTGTTCTATTTATATGAGTAATATCTTTTATGGTCATGCACCCTTGAAGAGTGGTCTATTTTTGCTAAATCTCGATAGTGGTGATACACATATTCATAATATTGAAGCCAAAAGATGCAGAGTTGATAATGATAGTGCAACTTATTTGTGGCACTGCCGTCTAGGTCATATCGGAGTAAAGCGCATGAAGAAACTCCATACTGATGGACTTTTGGAACCACTTGATTATGAATCACTTGGTACTTGCGAACCGTGCCTCATGGGCAAGATGACTAAAATGCCATTCTCCGGAACTATGGAGAGAGCAACAAATTTGTTGGAGATCATACATACAGATGTATGTGGTCCAATGAATGTTGAGGCTCGTGGCGGATATCGTTTTTCTCTCACCTTCACAGATGATTTAAGCAGATATGGGTATATCTACTTAATGAAACATAAGTCTGAAACATTTGAAATGTTCAAAGAATTTCAGAGTGAAGTTGAAAATCATCATAACAAGAAAATAAATTTGTATCTACGATCTGATCGTGGAGGAGAATATTTGAGTTATGAGTTTGGTCTTCATTTGAAACAATGCGGAATAGTTTCGGAACTCACGCCACCCGGAACACCACAGCATAATGGTGTGTCCGAACGTCGTAATCGTACTTTACTAGATATGGTGCGATCTATGATGTCTCTTACTGATTTACCACTATCGTTTCGGGGACATGCTTTAGAGACGGCCGTATTCACCTTAAATAGGGCACCATCGAAATCCGTTGAGACGACGCCTTATGAACTATGGTTTGGTAAGAAACCAAAGTTGTCATTTCTGAAAGTTTGGGGTTGCAATGCTTATGTGAAAAAGCTTCAACCTGATAAGATCGAACCCAAATCGGAGAAATGTGTCTTCATAGGATACCCAAAGGAGACTGTTGTGTACACCTTCTATCACAGATCCGAAGGCAAGACTTTTGTTGCTAAATTCGGAGTTTTTCTAGAGAAGGAGTTTCTCTCGAAAGAAGTGAGTGGGAGGAAAGTAGAACTTGATGAGGTAACTATACCTGCTCCCTTATTGGAAAGTGGTTCATCACAGAAAACGGTTTTTGCGACACCTACACCAATTAGTGAAGAAGTTAATGATGATGATCATGAAACTTTAGATTAAGTTGTTACTGAACCTCGTAGGTCAACCAGAGTAAGATCCGCACTAGAGTGGTATGGTAATCCTGTTCTGGAAGTTATGTTACTAGACCATGATGAACCTACGAACTATGAAGAAGCGATGGTGAGCCCAGATTCCGCAAAATGGCTTGAGGCCATGAAATCTGAGATGGGATCCATGTATGAGAACAAAGTGTGGACTTTGGTTGACTTGCCCATTGATCGGCAAGCAATTAGAATAAATGGATCTTCAAGAAGAAGACTGCCGCTGACGGTAATGTTACTATCTATAAAGCTCGACTTGTTGCAAAAGAATTTCGACAAGTTCAAGGGATTGACTATGATGAGACCTTCTCACCCGTAGCGATGCTTAAGTCTGTCCGAATCATGTTAGCAATTGCCGCATTTTATGATTATGAAATTTGGCAAATGGATGTCAAAACTGCATTCCTGAATGGATTTCTGGAAGAAGAGTTGTATATGATGCAACCAGAAGGTTTTGTCGATCCAAAGGGAGCTAACAAAGTGTGCAAGCTCCAGCGATCCATTTATGGACTGGTGCAAGCCTCTCGGAGTTGGAATAAACGCTTTGATAGTGTGATCAAAGCATTTGGTTTTATACAGACTTTTGGAGAAGCATGTATTTACAAGAAAGTGAGTGGGAGCTCTGTAGCATTTCTGATATTATATGTGGATGACATATTACTGATTGGAAATGATATAGAATTTCTGGATAGCATAAAGGGATACTTGAATAAAAGTTTTTCTATGTAAGACCTCAGTGAAGCTGCTTACATATTGGGCATCAAGATCTATAGAGATAGATCAAGACACTTAATTGGACTTTCACAAAGCACATACCTTGACAAAGTTTTGAAAAAAGTTCAAAATGGATCAAGCAAAGAAAGGGTTCTTGCATGTGTTACAAGGTGTGAAGTTGAGTAAGACTCAATGCCCGACCACTGCAGAAGATAGAGAGAATATGAAAGATGTTCCCTATGCTTCAGCCATAGACTCTATCATGTATGCAATGCTATGTACAAGACCTGATGTGTGCCTTGCTATAAGTCTAGCAGGGAGGTACCAAAGTAATCCAGGAGTGGATCACTGGACAGCGGTCAAGAACATCCTGAAATACCTGAAAAGGACTAAGGATATGTTTCTCGTTTATGGAGGTGACAAAGAGCTCATCGTAAATGGTTACGTTGACGCGAGCTTTGACACTGATCCGGACAATTCTAAATCGCAAACCGGATACATGTTTATATTAAATGGTGGAGCTGTCAGTTGGTGCAGTTCTAAACAAAGCGTCGTGGCGGGATCTACGTGTAAAGCGGAGTACATAGCTGCTTCGGAAGCAGCAAATGACGGAGTCTGGATGAAGGAGTTCATATCTGATCTAGGTGTCATACCTAGTGCATCGGGTCCAATCTTTTGTGACAATACTGGTGCAATTGCCTTGGCGAAGGAATCCAGATTTCACAAGAGAACCAAGCATGTCAAGAGACGCTTCAATTCCATCCGGGATTTAGTCCAGGTGGGAGACATAGAAATTTGCAAGATACATACGGATCTGAATGTTGCAGACCCGTTGACTAAGCCTCTTCCACGAGCAAAACATGATCAGCACCAAGGCTCCATGGGTGTTAGAATCATTACTGTGTAATCTAGATTATTGACTCTAGTGCAAGTGGGAGACTGAAGGAAATATGCCCTAGAGGCAATAATAAAGTTATTATTTATTTTCTTATTATTTCATGATAAATGTTTATTATTCATGCTAGAATTGTATTAACCGGAAACATAATACATGTGTGAATACATAGACAAACAGAGTGTCACTAGTATGTCTCTACTTGACTAGCTCGTTGATCAAAGATGGTTAAGTTTCCTAACCATAGACATGAGTTGTCATTTGATTAACGGGATCACATCATTAGGAGAATGATGTGATTGACTTGACCCATTCCGTTAGCTTGGCACTTGATCGTTTAGTTTGTTGCTATTGCTTTCTTCATGACTTATACATGTTCCTATGACTATGAGATTATGCAACTCCCGTTTACCGGAGGAACACTTTGTGTGCCACCAAACGTCACAACGTAACAGGGTGATTATAAAGGTGCTCTACAGGTGTCTCCGAAGGTACTTGTTGGGTTGGCGTATTTCGAGATTAGGATTTGTCACTCCGATTGTCGGAGAGGTATCTCTGGGCCCACTCGGTAATGCACATCACTATAAGCCTTGCAAGCATTGCAACTAATGAGTTAGTTGCGGGATGATGTATTATGTAATGAGTAAAGAGACTTTCCGGTAAGGAGATTGAACTAGGTATTGAGATACCGACGATCGAATCTCGGGCAAGTAACATACAGATGACAAAGAGAACAACGTATGTTGTTATGTGGTCTGACCGATAAAGATCTTCATAGAATATGTAGGAGCCAATATGGGCATACAGGTCCCGCTATTGGTTATTAACCAGAGAGGTGTCTCGGTCATGTCTACATAGTTCTCGAACCCGTAGGGTCCGCATGCTTAACGTTCGTTGACGATATAGTACTATATGAGTTATGTATGTTGGTGACCGAATGTTGTTCGGAGTCCGGGATGAGATCACGGACATGACGAGGAACTCCTGAATGGTCCGAAGATAAAGTTTGATATATGGGATCATAGTGTTTGGTCACCGGAAGGGTTCCGGAATTCACCGGAAGGGGTTCCAGATGTTTACCGAAATGTTTGGGTACGAGAACACTTTATTTGGGCCAAAGGGGAAAGCCCACAAGGTTTTTGGAAAGCGCAAAAGGAAGTTTTGTGGAGTCTAGGGCCAGACGCTAGGGTCCCTGGCGTCTGGGTCCAGACACCAAGAACCCTGGCGTCTGGCCCTGGAGTCCGAGAAGGACTCTTGCCTTTCGGGTGAAACCGACTTTGTGGAGGCTTTTACTCCAAGTTTCGACCCCAAGGATCAACATATAAATAGAGGGGTAGGGCTAGGACCCAAGACACATCAAGAAACACCAAGCCGAGTGCCGGCTACCCCGTCCCGTCTAGTTTATCCTCCGTCCTAGTTTTCGTAGTGCTTAGGCGAAGCCCTACGGAGATTGTTCTTCACCAACACCATCACCACGCCGTCGTGCTGCCGGAACTCATCTACTATGTAGCGACCCGACCTCAGATGGTCAAGTCTCTATGCTTCAGTGTCATCCCTGGATCGCTAATGCTGACACACACAGTACTTGTAGGATTTATAACAGAGTAGCAATCACACACTATTACATCGAATGTCTCCAAAGAGAACTTATTACAATAACATGGCTTAAGGCCATCTAATGCGATAACAGCGGAAGGCTTGGAAAATAAGGTGAGTCCATCAACTCCAACGGCATAGCTGAGTTGCACGGCAACGACCTAATGGACCTTACTCCTCGTCTGAAAAGTCTGCAACATGATACGTTGCAGCCCGAAAATGGGTCAGCACATGGAATATGCTAGCAATATAACACAGTAGAGAAGAAACAGAATAATGCTATCAGTACATGCATATATGGCTGGTGGAAAGCTCTGTGGTTATAGTTTTTGCGAAAAGCAAATTTTTCCCTACAACAAAGGAATAGATTTTTATTTAACTATCATGGTGGTTGAAACATCATTGAGAAGGTACACCCAACTCAATCCCAATTAAAGTGATTAACAACCCAACAGTATTAATTAAACATGGTGAGATACATGTGATAACCCAAGTACTAGATACTCAAGAATTGTCCATAACCGGGGACACGGCTAACCATGATTAGATTGTACACTCTGCAGAGGTTTGCACACTTTTCCCCACAAGACTCGATCGCCTCCGTTGGATTTCTCGCACTACAGGGTGTTTGAGAAACGGATGACCGAGACACAGTCTTTCAGAAATGTTAACTCTCTACTCCGGGTAGACCATACCAAACCTACAAAACCCACTACCTGCTGATCTACCTCTTCAAGAGCTACATGTAACTTACTCAACTATGCTAGAGCCCATAATAGCTTGTGGCTGCACACGGAAGTTTCTAGCATGAATCATCTCAGTTCCCTATGAGCCTAGGTGGCGGTCCATAGGAAGATCACACAGGTACCTCGGGATTTCCAAAAAATTACATACAACACTGGGTTCCCCAGGTGCCTCAATCCACCCAGTTGTTTGATTAAGTTGCCACCTTAAGTTGAACCATTAATTAACAATCTCACATCTGTCATGAATTTCATTCAAACCCAAACCACATCTACGAGCATAGCATAGCAATATAAGCAATACGTAGAAGTAACTCCCAAGGGTTTGAATATAACACGGCAATAGGTTCTACCTCAGCAACTACTTCCCAACCCACAAGTTAATGACATCCTAATCATGCAATGTTTGAGGATTGCAACTAATGCATAAAAACTGGGTAATAATGGGATATGATCAAGGTGTTACTTGCCTTGCTGACGATCCACGAGTCCTAGAGACTCATAGTAACACGCTTCGCACTCCGGGAATTCTATCGCAAGCAAACAATAACGTACATAAGTAACAAACAACGATGCACAAGCAAAACTCAAATAAGAGAGGTTGACCAGAAAGTTCAACTTAAGAACTCCGGTACGCAAAAAGAATCAAATCAAACGACGCAACGAAAGTCAAACAGCGAAAGAAAGAAGCTTTGTTTACTAATCTGAAACTAGGTCAAATTTTACAGTAACAAAAACTTGTTTGAGTTGGTTAAACGGAAAGAGGGTTTCGAGATGAAACTCCAGGCGCTTGAATCGCCTGATTCCGATAAACGAGCGAAAAGATAAACAGAAACTAAGATCGGATCAGAAATCGCGATCAGAAAAATCGCGGAATAAATCCGAGAAAAAGAAAAACGACGAATAGATTAATGAACGAACGTTCGTTATCTGGACCTAAACTAAGAATGTAACGAACGAGCGAACACTCGCTAAAAAAATAAACCGGAGAAAAACCGATCTAAAAAACGAAAACTAGGGTTTTGAAAAAAAATAAAACCGAACGGCTTTTTTTAGAAAAACCAGCGGTTGGAACCGGCGGCTACCTCCGGCGAGGGGCTCCGGCGAGGGCTCGGGCGGCGGGGCGG
>NC_041382.1:78235990-78246287 GCF_002162155.2 Triticum dicoccoides | reverse complement strand
CTCGGGCGGGATGCGGCGGCGGTGGTGGTGTGGTGGTGGGGGGCCGAGGCGGCGCATATATATAGGAGGGGAACGGCGACTTGGAGCAGGGGGCAAGGCGCGGCGGCGGAGGCGGAGTCCGGCTCGGACTCTGTCCGAGTCGGCGGCGGCGGCGGCGCTCGCGGGCGGGGAGGCGGCGGCGGCGGCTAGGCCTTAGGCCCAGTCGGCGCGGGAACCCTTTTTTTTTAAACTTCGCCGACCGAAATAAAATCCTAAAAAAAACCTAAAAATGCCAAAACAAATTTTCACCGTCTAAATAAAATATTTAGGACGAGTTGAACATTTTCTTGGCCCTAAAATGCAATTTTGAAAACGTGCAATTTTTCTAATGCAAATAGAATCCGAATAAAACCAAATAAAATCCAATAAATGATTTTAATATTTTTCCTCCAATATTTCAATTATTTTGGAGAAGTCCTATTATCTCCACTCATTTGATTTAATATGAAATATTTTTCGGAGAGAAAATTTATAAAATCAAAATCCTCGTTTCATTATTTGATAAAAAATCAAATATGAAAACTGGAAAATCCCCAACTCTCTCTCCATGGGTCCTTGAGTTGCTTAGGATTTCGAGGATTGCGGAACGGAAATGCAACAAATCATGATATGCATGGATGATCTATGTATAACATTCCAAATTGAAAATTTGGGATGTTACAAACCTACCCCCCCTTAAGATGAATCTCGCCCTCGAGATTCGGGTTGGCTAGAAAATAGGTTGGGTGGTCCTTGCGGATATCATCCTCTTGTTCCCAGGTGGCTTCATCCTCGGTATGGTGGCTCCACTGAACTTTGCAAAACTTGATAACCTTACTGCGGGTGACTCTGCTGGCAAACTCAAGAATCTTAACTGGCTTCTCCTCGTAAGTCAAATCACTGTCCAACTGAATCACCTCCAAGGGTACTGTATCTCTTAATGGTATATCAGCCATCTCAGCATGACACTTCTTCAGCTGTGAAACGTGGAACACATCGTGGACTCCTGACAATCCCTCAGGTAACTCCAACTTGTAGGCAACTTCTCCCATCCATTCCAAAATGCGATACGGTCCTACAAATCTCGGGGCTAACTTTCCCTTAATTCCAAAATGTTTCACTCCTCGCAAGAGCGATACTCGCAGATATGCTCTATCTCCAATTTCGTAGGTTACCTCCTTGCGTTTTGAGTCTGCATAACTCTTCTGCCAGGACTGAGCAATCTTCAGTCGGTCTCGGATCAGTTTTAGCTTCTCCTCAGATTCTTTAATCAAGTCTGGTCCAAACAACTGTCGGTCTCCTACCTCATCCCACATCAACGGTGTTCTGCACCTGCGTCCATACAGGGCTTCAAATGGTGGCATCTTCAAACTGGCTTGGTAGCTATTGTTGTATGAGAACTCTGCATACGGCAAATTGTCATCCCAACTAGATCCATAATCTAGCGCACATGTTCTCAACATGTCCTCCAAAATTTGACTGATTCTCTTAGTCTGTCCATCTATCTGTGGGTGAAACGCTGTACTGAACTCCAATCTCGTTCCCAAAGTCTGGTGTAACCGATGCCAAAACTTTGAAGTAACCTGTGTTCCTCGATCCGATATGATGGTCCTCGGAACTCCATGCAGACATACGATCCTGGACATATAGATCTTGGCCAACTTTGCACTTGTATAGGTGGTTTTTACTGGGATGAAGTGAGCTACTTTGGTCAAACGATCAACTACTACCCATATGGAATCATATCCTGCTTAGTCCTGGGTAATCCGGTGATAAAGTCCATGCCAAGTTTATCCCACTTCCATTCGGGTATCGGCATAGGCTGTAACTGTCCTACTGGGTAATACGGCTACATACTCGGCAATATCCTTCTTCATACCAGTCCACCAGAAACATTCCTTCAAATCCAAATACATCTTGGTGTTTTCGAGGTGTATCGAGTATGGTGAGTCATGCGCCTCTTGAAGTATTAACTTTCTGATCTCCTGATTATTGGGCACGTAAATTCGATCCTCAAACCATAGGGTATCGTGCTCATCCTCATGAAAACCTTTGGCCTTTCCTTTGCCCATCTTCTCCTTTATCTCGGCAATCTCTTTATCATCTTTCTGAGCTTCCCGAATCTTGCCCAGCAATGTCGACTAAACCTCTATTGTGGCAATGAACCTTCTAGGTACAATCTCTAATCGAAGTTCCATGATGTCCTTTGCTAATTCCTTCGGCAGTCCTTTAGTTTCAAGGATATTAGCATAACTCTTCCGACTCAATGCGTCTGCTACGACTTTGGCCTTTCCTGGATGATAGTGTAGCTTCATGTCATAATCCTTTATAAGCTCCAACCATCTCCTCTGCCTAAGGTTCATCTCCTTCTGAGTGAAGATGTACTTCAAACTCTTGTGATCCGTGTACACATCACAATGGTTTCCAATAAGGTAATGTCTCCAAGTCTTCAACGCATGCACTACGGCTGCTAGCTCCAAATCATGTGTAGCATAATTCAACTCATGAGGTTTTAGTTGTCGTGAGGCATACGAAACAACTCTTCCATCCTGCATAAGCACACATCCAAGTCCTAAGCGAGAGGCGCCACAATACACTTGGAACTCCTTATGTATATCTGGCAGTACTAGCACTGGGGCTGTAGTCAAACGTTTCTTCAACTCCTGGAAACTTGCTTCACAATCTTCTGTCCATTTAAACTTGGTATCCTTCTTCAACAGTTCAGTCATTGGTTTTGCAATCTTGGAAAAGTTCTCAATGAATCTCCGGTAGTATCCTGCGAGTCCAAGAAAACTGCGGATCTCGCTAACTGAGGTGGGTGCCAACCATTCAGTGACTGACTGAACCTTGCTGGGGTCTACTGCTATACCTTCTCCTGATATAACATGTCCAAGGAATCCGACTTCCTTCAGCCAAAACTCACATTTGCTAAACTTAGCATACAACTGGTGTTCCCTGAGCTTCTCGAGAACTAAACGCAAATGCTCTTTGTGCTCCTCCTCGTTCTTCGAGTATACCATGATATCATCAATAAACACCACAACAAACTTGTCCAAATACTCCATGAACACCTTGTTCATCATGCTCATGAAATAGGCAGGGGCGTTAGTCAGTCCAAACGACATGACCGTGTACTCGTATAATCCATATCGCGTCGTGAACGCCGTCTTTGGTATGTTATTCTCTCGTATCTTCAACTGATGATACCCTGATCATAAATCAATCTTTAAGAACACTTTAGCTCATTGCAACTGATCAAACAGATCGTTGATCATCGGCAGTGGGTACTTGTTCTTTATCGTCACTTCATTCAAGGCTCGATAATCAACAACCATCCTTAGGGATTTATCTTTCTTCTCAACCAAGAGTACTGGGGCTCCCCAAGGTGATGAACTCCTTCGGATGTATCCTTTCTCCAATAACTCCTTGATTTGTTTCTTAATTTCCTCCAGATCATTCGCGGGCATCCGATAGGGTCTCTTGGATATTGGTCCTGTTCCTGGTAACAGCTCTACCAAAAACTCAATATCTCTGTCCGGTGGCATGCCTGGTAACTCCTCTGGGAAAACATCCAGGTAATCCTTTACTACCGGCACTTCCTCCTGAACAACTCCCATAAGGGCATTCACTTGGCTCCTTTTAGGCACATGCCCAATATTACACAGTCAATGCTTCCTCCATACTTTGACATCCAGTCCATACCCAATATTACACCCAATCCTTGCGACTCCAAGATAATTAGGTCGGACGGAAACACATGTGTGCCAATGGTTAAGGGTATCTGGTCACACCATCGGCTAGCCATATATTCTACTCCGGGTGAACTCACTAAAATAGGGGTCCTAAGGGTTTGGGTTGGTAGTTTAAACTTATCCACGAATCCCCTTGATATGTATGAATGCGATGCACCAGTATCGAAAAGAACAAGAGCGGTAAATGACTTAACAAAAACTTACCTATTACCGTGTCCGGCTGCTCTTCAACCTCCTCCACGTTAACGTGGTTCACTTGTCCTTTGTTGAATGGATTGGGCTTCTTCCCAGCGCTTCCATTTCCGTTTCCATTCCTTCCTTTGGGGCAATCATTGGCATAGTGCCCTGTCTTCCCACACTTAAAACAGGTAACCTGACTTAAGTCTCTTTTGGCGGGAGTGGACGGGTTGGAGCGGTTCTAATTGTTGTTAGCGCCGTTTCCATTCCCATTCTTAGCACCACTGTGGTTATGCGATCCTCCTCCAATGTGGTTGTGACCTCCATGGTTATCAATAAGTCCTCCCGAGTTCGGGGTTAGGCGAGGCTTCTGCGGAGCTCCTGAGTTATACTTCCCTTGTCCATACTTTCTCTTGCGGCTCTCAATCTGCTGCTGTTTCCCTTCAATCATAAGAGCCTTATCTACCAACTCCTGGTAGTTGTTGAAGGTTGCTACCATCAACTGCATGCTCATCTCATCGTTCAGCCCTTCCATAAACTTCTCCTGCTTCGCGGCATCTGTGGCCACATCATCAGGGGCATAGCATGATAACTTGCTAAACTCATCCACGTACTGAGCCACATTACGGTTCCCCTGGCGTAGGTTGCGAAACTCCCGCTTCTTCATCTGCATAGCTCCAGTTGAGACATGGGCGGTGCGGAAAGCTTGCTAAAACTGGTCCCAAGTGACATTGGCTACAAGAAACACTAGTAGAAAAAGGGTCAAACGTGAAGCACATTAGTACCGGTTTCTATTTGAGCCGGCACTAATGTATACATTAGTGCCGGTTCCAATGGCTAGCCGGACCGCTTTCATTAGTACCGGTTCGTGGCGAACCTTTAGTACCAGTTCGTGCCACGAACCGGTACTAATGAGAGTGGTGGAAGGATGTTGTCAGACTGGGGCCCCTCCAGCCCCTTTAGTACCGGTTCTTGGCACGAACCGGTACTAAAGGTCGTCCTACATAAACCCTTCGTCCACCCGAGCTCGCTCTGTTCTTCCCCTTTCCCCTCTCCTCTCTGTTCTTCCCCTCTTCCTCTCGAGCTCATCACACATTTTGCCCAAAATTTGTCAAGATTTGAAGGCCCCCATCCATTCAAATGATCACAAAGGTTAGCAACTTTGTCCTTTCATCTCTCATTGCTAGATTAACTCTTGCAATGATTTATATAGTGATTAATTTGTGAGTTTAGTAATTTGGGAGGATATATATATGTGCTAGTATTTGATTTATATGCAATTTGAGGTCAAAAATAACACTTAGTTTGCATATGTAGGTGTGGTTTACTTAGTGCCTTCTAAATCTCCGTCGTAACCACCGTCGATCGCCGGCACCGTCCCGTCGCCGGCACCACCTTGTGGTGAGCCTCTTGTTCATGAAATTTTATATAAAAATTGATGTTTGTGTGATTTGGATATATAGTTACTCGTATAATTATCTTACCCGTATGTTGTTTGTTATACATATAGTGCCATGGTTTTGATATCCGTCCCCGTCGACCCTCGTCCTTGTTATGATTCGGATGTGGTATATATATTCTCTTTTAAAACTAGTTGCATTTCGTGTTTATGACAAATTATGCCCATCAAGTTGACATAGAATTTTTTTCTAGGAGGTATGTGAACCAGAAATTCCAACCGACCCTATTGTCGAGAGGTTAAATTTAGTTGAAAGAGAAAACGAGTACTTGAAAGAAAAATTGAGAAGAATTGAGGGGGAGAAGATGGAATTGGAGTTGCATGTTGCCGATGTCGTCGATGATCACAAGATCAAGATGGAGAAAATGCGCTTGAAGATTAGAAATATTAGAAAATATGCCATCGATAGTGAGGCTTGGTATCATTATGCTGTTGGATCCATTGTTACCTTAGTTGCGATCTTGATCGTATTTGTTGTTGCATTTAAATGCTTTAGCTAGAGAGTTATTTGTTTGTTGCATTTAAGTGTTGTATGAACTTTATGTATGAACTTGTATTAATTTGGTCTATTCGGTGTTGTGTAATGAAGATGAGACGGCAATGGATGTACGATGACCGATGCTCTCCCCAGTTCGTTGAGGGCGTGCATACTTTTCTGCTTGCGGCTGAGGCAAACAAGCGGGCGGATGGTTTTATGCCTTATCCATGTGCTCGCTGTAAGAATGGTCACAATTACTCTACGTCAAGAACCATTCACGTCCACCTGTTTAAGTCCGGTTTCATGCCCCACTATAATGTTTGGACCAAGCACGGAGAAAGAGGGGTTATGATGGAAGACAATGAAGAAGAAGAGGACGATGACAGCTATCCTGGCCATGGGTTCCCTGAATACGATGATACAACAATGGGGGAAGAAGCTGAGACGGTAATGCGGGAAGAAGCTGAGCCGGCAATGCGGAAAGAAGCTGAAGGAGAGGCATCAGATGAGCCCGTTGATGATCTAGGTCGGCCCATTGCCGATGCAAAGAGAAACTGCGCAAGTGATTTGGACAAGAAGAAGTTGCAGCGCATGTTAGAGGATCACAAAAAATTGTTGTACCCGAATTGCATAGGTGACAAGAAAAAGCTGGGCACCACACTGGAATTGCTGCAATGGAAGGCAGAGAATGGTGTATCTGACAAGGGATTTGGAAAGTTGCTGGTAATGATAAAGGATATGCTTCCAAAGGACAACGAATTGTCCGAGAGTACGTACGAAGCAAAGAAGGTTGTCTGCCCTCTAGGGTTAGAGGTGTAGAAGATACATGCATGCCCTAATGCTTGCATCCTCTACCGCGGTGAGTACGAGGATTTGAACGCTTGCCCGGTATGTGGTGCATTGCACTATAAGATCAGCCGCGATGACCCTGGTGATGTCAAGGGCGAGCGCCCCAGGAAGAAGATTCCTGCCAAGGTGATGCGGTATGCTCTTATAATACCACGGTTGAAACGTTTGTTCCAAAACAAAGAGCATGCCAAGGCGATGCGATGGCACAGAGAAGACCGTAAGAAAGACGGAAAGTTGAGAGTACCCGCTGACGGGTCGCAGTGGAGAAAAATCGAAAGAAAGTATGGGAAGGAGTTTGCAGATGACGCAAGGTGCGTATGGTTTGGTCTAAGCGCAGATGGCATTAATCCTTTTGGGGAGCAGAGCAGCAACCATAGCACCTGGCCTGTGACTCTATGTTTGTATAACCTTCCTCCTTGGTTGTGCATGAAGCGGAAGTTCATTATGATGCCAGTGCTCATCCAAGGCCCTAAGCAACCCGGCAACGACATTGATGTGTACCTAACACCATTAGTTGAAGAACTCTTACAACTGTGGAATGGAATAGGTGTACGTGCGTGGGATGAGCACATGGGGGAAGAATTTGACCTAAAGGCGTTGCTGTTCGTGACCATCAATGATTGGCCTGCTCTCAGTAACCTTTCAGGACAGACAAACAAGGGATACCGCGCATGCACGCACTGTTTGGACGATACCGACAGTATATATTTGGCTAATTGTAAGAAGAATGTGTACCTGGGACATCGTCGATTTCTTCCGAGCAGGCATCCCGTAAGAAAGAAAGGCAAGCATTTCAAAGGTGAGGCGGATCACCGGATGAAGCCTCACCACTGTACTGGTGCTGATGTACATGATATGGTCAAGGATTTGAAGGCGGTCTTTGGAAAGGGTCCTGGTGGACAACCTGTTTCGAATGACGCTGACGAACGCGCACCCATGTGGAAGAAGAAATCTATATTTTGGGACCTGCCCTATTGGAAAGACCTAGAGGTCCGCTCCACAATCGACATCATGCACGAGACGAAGAATCTTTGTGTGACCCTGCTTGGCTTCTTGGGCGTGTATGGGAAGACAAAAGATACACATGAGGCACGAGAGGACCAGCAACGTATGCACGGAAAAGACGGCATACATCAGGGTCATGCAAGCTACGCTCTTACCAAAGAAGAGAAGGAAATCTTCTTTGAATGCCTGCTCAGTATTAAGGTACCGTCTGGCTTCTCGTCGAATATAAAGGGAATAATAAACATGGCAGAGAAAAAGTTCCAGAACCTAAAGTCTCATGACTGCCACGTGATTATGACGCAACTGCTTCTGGTTGCATTGAGGGGGCTTCTACCGGAAAACGTTCGATTAGCCATTGTGAAGCTATGTGCATTTCTCAATGCAATCTCTCAGAAGGTAATCGATCCAGAAATCATACCAAGGTTAGAGAATGATTTGGTGCAATGTCTTGTCAGTTTCGAGTTGGTGTTCCCACCATCCTTCTTCAACATCATGATGCACGTCCTAGTTCACCTATGTGAAGAGATTAACGTTTTGGGTCCTGTATTTCTACACAATATGTTCCCCTTTGAGAGGTTGATGGGAGTCTTAAAGAAATATGTTCATAACCGTGCTAGGCCAGAAGGAAGCATATCCAAGGGCCGTCAAAATGAGGAGGTCATTGAGTTTTGTATTGACTTTATTCCCGACCTTAAGCCGATTGGTGTTCCTGAATCGCGGCATAAGGGCAGACTGGATGGAAAAGGCACGCTAGGAGGGGAACAAATAATATGTATGGACGGACATTCTCTCACTGAAGCACACTACACAGTTCTACAAAATTCCGCCTTGGTGGCTCCGTATATGGATGAACACAAGAATTTGCTACGCTCCAAACACCCGGAGCGGTCTGATGACTGGATTACACGTGAACAAACCAGGAGTTTCGCCAGCTAGTTGTAGACACGTACCATGCATGACACCTCTATTGAAGATGACCTGTACTTGCTGTCCCAGTTACCATCTTCGAATATAATGACTTTCAAAGGGTACGAGATAAATGGTAATACATTTTACACGATCGCCCAAGATAAGAAGAGCACCAACCAAAACAGTGGTGTCCGCTTTGATGCAAAAACCAAGATGGGAAAGGAAACATATTATGGTTATATACAGGACATATGGGAACTTGACTATCGATGTGGTTTGAAGGTCCCTTTGTTTCGGTGCAAATGGGTCAATATGACACAAGGCGGGGTAACGGAAGACCCGCGGTACGGAATGACAACAGTGGATCTCAACAATCTTGCGTATGCAGACAAACCATTCGTCCTAGCCAATGATGTGGCACAGGTTTTCTATGTGAAGGACATGTCTACCAAGCCAAGAAAAAGAAAAGATAAGGAAGTGAATGCATCGTACGATGAGCCAAAGCGGCACATAGTTCTTTCTGGGAAGAGAAACATCGTGGGAGTGGATGACAAGACAGACAAGTCAGAAGATTATGAAAAGTTTGATGAAATTGCTCCATTCACAGTGAATATTGACCCGAGCATCCCATTAAATGATGAAGATTTTCCATGGTTACGGCGCAAAGGGACACACGCGAAGAAAAAGTTTCACACCCAAAGATCTGGGATGTGATCGGCTTCACTATCATCACTTTCTTCTATGTTTCACACCCAGAAGGGAATCTCTGTAATAGTTAGGGTAGTTAATTATGTGTTTTGGCATTTGAAACGCGAAGAAATTTTATGTGCAAAAAAATTCTTTCATGCCTTTAGTGATTTTTAAAGTTAAGTTATTCACAAACTAGTGATTCACACTAATTTCAAATAATTCAAAATTTAAACTATTCAAATTTGAAAACTACGGGCACTAACAGAAAGTTTGTAATTTTTTGTACCTAAAGCAAAAATATTCACAAAGAAACTCTAAATACACAAAAAAACTCATAAATAAATAAAGCAAAAAAAATAAAAAAAGCCTGCCTACTAGGCCAGAGCGGCCTGCATACGACTAGAAACCCAACCTGTTGTTAGGCCAGGATGCAAGCCCGCAAAGGCCCAGTAGGCCAACAGGGCAGAACAGAACATGTAGGCCTAGTAGGCCTGCTTTGGAGAGGAGCTCGAGAGAGCTACCGCACGGGGGTTTATAAACCAGTGAGGTCGCCCCTCGGCTAGCGAGGTGGGACTAAACTTGCGCATCGCACTTGCGCCAGCGCACCCCCTTTAGTACCGGTTCGTGGCACCAACCGGTACTAAAGGGGGGCCTTTAGTACCGGTTGGAGCCACCAACCGGTACTAAAGGGGGTGCGGTTCCCGCCGCTTGGCCTGGCCAAAACAGGCCTTTAGTACCGGTTGGTGGCTCCAACCGGTACTAAAGGTGCCTTCTATATATACAACACTTACGAAAATTTCATTTTCCCTCTGTTTCTTCCCCTGTTTCCCCATTGAAGCACCGGCCGCGCGCCCCGATCGATCGACGCCGTCGCCGTTGCTGCCCCCGTCCCCGTTGCCGCCCCCGTCCCCGTCGCCGCCCCCATCCCCGTCGCCGCCCTCGTCTCCATCGCCGCCCTGG